>NC_057806.1:651455803-651612538 GCF_018294505.1 Triticum aestivum | reverse complement strand
GAGAGGGTTGCTCTTCACTCGGTAGGATTTTTGTAACTTAGGCGAGTGCTTGGACTGCAGCTAAGCCCCCGAGTGAGAGGGTTGCTCTTCACTCGGTAGGATTTTTGTAACTTAGGCGAGTGCTTGGACTGCAGCTAAGCCCCCGAGAGGGTTGCTCTTCACTCGGTAGGATTTTTGTAACTTAGGCGAGTCCTTGGACTGCAGCTAAGCCTCCGAGTGGAAGTCTGGCTTACCGCTCGGTAGGATTTTGATAACTTAGGCGAAACGGATTCGCAGCTAAGCCTCCGAGTGGGAGTCTGGCTCACCACTCGGTAGGATTTTTACAAACTTAGGCGAAACGGATTCGCGGCTAAGCCTCCGAGTGGGAGTCTGGCTCACCACTCGGTAGGATTTTTACAAACTTAGGCGAAACGGATTCGCGGCTAAGCCACCCACTGAGGGGGAATTTTATTGGACAAAAATAAAAAGTGACAGAAATTATGGAGGAACTATGACACTATTATTTTGAGGTCCATGAACTACAGAAGTACTTTATTGCAACTCATCCGAGTGATAAAACTTAAGTATAAAATGGGCGGAGTAGTTCCGCGTTCCAAGCTCGGGGCTCGTCGATATTATGCTCGACGTTGTAAAGACGGTACGCCCCGTTGTGGAGAACCTTGGTGACGATGAAGGGACCTTCCCAAGAAGGAGCAAGCTTGTGTGGTTTGTGCTGATCCACTCGGAGAACTAAATCTCCTTCCTGGAAGGCTCGACCTCTCACATTTCTGGCGTGGAAACGACGCAAATCTTGTTGGTAGATGGTCGAGCGGATCAGAGCCATCTCCCTTTCTTCCTCTAAATGGTCGACTGCGTCCTGCCGCGCTTGTTCAGCCTCTGCTTCGTTGTAGATTTCAACTCGAGGAGCATTGTGGAGAAGATCACTCGGCAAGACTGCTTCAGCTCCGTAGACCAAGAAGAATGGAGTTCTTCCGGTCGACCGATTAGGTGCGGTCCGCAGCCCCCAAAGCACTGAGGGAAGTTCGTCGACCCAAGCTCCAGCCGCGTGTTTGAGATCACGCATCAGTCGGGGCTTCAATCCCTTAAGAATCAGTTCATTAGCTCGCTCTGCTTGTCCATTCGACTGTGGATGGGCGACTGAAGCGTAGTCGACCCGTGTGCCTTGGGAGTTACAGAAATCTCTGAATTCCTCCGAGTCAAAGTTCGACCCATTATTCGTAATGATGCTGTGCGGGACTCCATATCTGAATATTAGTTCCCTGATGAAGCTAACAGCAGTACCGGTGTCAAGGTTCTTGATTGGTTTAGCCTCGATCCACTTGGTGAACTTGTCGACTGCCACCAGTACATGCGTGAAGCCGCTTCGTCCTGTTCTCAAAGGACCGACCATGTCCAATCCCCATACTGCGAAAGGCCAGACTAGTGGGATGGTCTTCAGAGCCGACGCAGGCTTGTGCGACATATTCGAGTAGAACTGACATCCCTCGCACTTATCCACTATCTCTTTTGCCATCTCATTCGCCTTTGGCCAGTAAAATCCGGCTCGGTAGGCTTTGGCCACGATGGTCCGAGAGGACGCATGATGACCACAGGTCCCTGAGTGGATATCATTGAGGATGAGTCGACCTTCTTCTGGTGTTATGCACTTCTGGCCAACTCCAGTCGCGCTTTCTCTGTATAATTGTCCTTTGATTATGGTAAAGGCCTTAGATCGACGGACGATCTGTCGAGCCTCTTCCTCATCCTCCGGAAGCTCTTTTCTCAGGATATATGCGACATATGGAACCGTCCAGTCGGGAATGACCACCAAGACCTCCATGATCAAGTCGACCACCGCTGGGACTTCAATCTCAGTCGGATCTGTGGCACTCTTGGGCTGTGGAGTTTCTTCGGTGAAAGGATCTTCTTTGACTGACGGAGTGTGTATATGCTCCAAGAACACACCACTCGGAATGGCTTCTCTCTTGGAACCTATCTTTGCTAGATCATCAGCTGCTTGATTTTTCAGTCGGGGTATATGATGGAGCTCCAACCCCTCGAACTTCCTTTCCAGCTTCCTCACTGCACTGCAGTATCCAGTCATGGCTGGGCTTCTCACGTCCCACTCTTTCATCACCTGGTTGACCACTAAATCCGAGTCGCCATAGACCATCAGGCGACGGACGCCGAGTGAAATGGCCATGCGCAACCCGTATAAGAGGGCCTCATATTCTGCCTCATTGTTGGAGGAATCAAAGTGAATCTGGAGCACATATCTGAGCTTATCTCCTCTGGGGGAAACCAGGACAACCCCAGCACCGGAACCATTCAACATCTTAGAGCCATCAAAGAACATGGTCCAATGCTCCGAGTGAACTTCAGTCGGCTGCTGCTGTTCAATCCACTCGGCGAGGAAATCTGCTATTGCCTGGGACTTAATGGCTCTCTTTGCCTCAAACTTGATATCAAGGGGAAGAAGTTCAATCGCCCATTTGGCCACTCGACCAGTTGCATCTCTGTTGTGCAAAATCTCTGATAGTGGAGCGTCGCTGACGACTGTGATGGAATGATCAGAAAAATAATGAGCAACCTTCTTTGTGGTCATGTATATTCCATACACAAGCTTCTGATAATGAGGATATCTCTGCTTGGATGGAGTCAAGACTTCAGACAAATAATACACTGGGCATTGAACTTTGAGAGCTTTTCCTTCTTCTTCCCGCTCGACCGTAAGCACAGTACTGACGACTTGTCCTGTGGCTGCGATATAGAGCAACAGAGGCTCTTTGCTGATTGGAGCAGCAAGCACCGGCTGGGTGGAGAGCAGAGCTTTTAGCTCGGCAAACGCTGCATCAGCTTCTGGAGTCCACTCGAACTTGTCTGTCTTCTTCATCAGTCGGTAAAGAGGCAATGCCTTTTCACCGAGTCGTGAGATGAATCGACTTAATGCGGCCAAGCATCCAGTAAGCTTCTGGACATCGTGCACTCGCACAGGGCGTTTCATTCGGAGAATAGTGCCGATCTTCTCTGGATTAGCGTCGATTCCTCGTTCGGAAACGAGAAAACCGAGTAACTTGCCACCAGGAACTCCAAATGTGCACTTTGATGGATTGAGCTTGATATCATACCTTCTGAGGTTGGCAAATGTTTCGGCGAGGTCAGCGAGCAGGTCGGAACCTTTTTGTGACTTGACGACGATATCATCCATATACGCTTCCACATTCCGACTGATTTGAGTGAGTAGACACTTCTGAATCATTCGCATAAATGTGGCTCCGGCATTCTTGAGGCCGAATGGCATGGTGATATAGCAGAAGCACCCGAATGGAGTGATGAAAGCTGTTTTTACCTCGTCGGGTCCGTACAGACGGATCTGGTGGTACCTGGAGTAGGCATCTAGAAAAGACAGTCTCTCGCATCCCGCGGTCGAGTCAACAATTTGATCTATGCGAGGGAGAGGAAAATGATCTTTCGGGCAGGCCCGGTTGATGTGCTTGAAATCAATGCACATTCGGAGCGACTTGTCCTTCTTAGGAACCATGACGACATTAGCGAGCCACTCGGAGTGGTATATCTCTCGGATAAATCTTGCCGCCAACAGTCGAGCCACTTCCTCACCAATGGCTTTTCTCTTCTGGACGGCGGACCGCCGAAGATGCTCTTTGACTGGTTTTGCAGATGAGTCGACTCTTAGGCGATGCTCAGCCAGTCCCCTGGGAACACCTGGCATGTCAGCGGGCTTCCATGCAAAAATGTCCCAGTTCTCACGGAGGAACTGGATGAGCGCTTCTTCCTATTTTGGGTTGAGTGTTGTGGAGATGCGGGTCGGAGCTGCATCGGGGTCGGTCGGGTGAATGTGAACAGGCTTCGTCTCACCGGACGACTGAAATGCAGACTCTGTGGCGGGTTTCTTGGATCGCAGCAAGTCACTCGGATCTGCATTTTGCTTGTATTCTTCGAACTCGACCGCTGTCACCTGGGAATCGGCAATCTTTGAGCCCTTCTGAAAGCACTCTTCTGCCTTTTTCCGATCACCGGTGACAGTGATCACTCCTTTGGGGCCGGGCATCTTCAATTTGAGGTACACGTAACATGGTCGAGCCATGAACCGTGCGTAAGCTGGTCTCCCCAAAATGGCATGATATGCGCTCTGAAAATCCACGACCTCAAACGTCAACTTTTCTTTGCGAAAATGTTTCGAATCACCAAACACCACGTCCAAAGCTATTTGGCCGAGTGACTCGGCTTTCTTCCCTGGTATAACTCCATGAAAGCTCATGTTACTAGTGCTCAGTCGGGACATCGGGATGCCCATTCCTTTCAGTGTGTCTGCATACAACAAATTCAGCCCGCTTCCACCGTCCATCAGCACTTTTGTCAGTCGAGTGCCTTCGACAACTGGATCGACCACCAAAGCTTGCCTCCCAGGGGTGGCAATATGAGTCGGGTGATCAGATTGGTCGAATGTGCTGGGTATTTGAGACCATTTCAGATAATTTGCTTTTGCTGGGGCAACCATGTTCACCTCTCGGTTAATGACTTTCAGTCGACTCCTGCTTTCCACATCTGCAAAGATCATCAGAGTGGAATTGATATGCGGATATCCTTCCTCACTGTCCTCCTTGTCTTCAGCCTTGTCCGACTCCTTCTCCTTGTCCTTAGACTGTTTTCCCTGAAACTGCTGGATCAGGAGTCGACATTGGCGAGTGGTGTGCTTCGGGTAGATGATATTCCCCTCTTCGTCTTTCTTCGTGTGGATGTGACATGGCATATCCATTACGTCGTTCCCTTCTTTATCCTTTACCTTCTTGGGGTTCCAGGATCGTTTTGGTTTCCCCTTAAACTTTCCCTGAGTCACGGCCAGAGCCTCTCCAGGAGCTGCCGGTTCAGCCTTCCGCTTCTGTTTCCGACTGGTGTTTCCTTTTTCCGACTGACTCGGCTTGTGCTTGCCGCTTCGGAGTCGGTCTTCTTCTTCGCCGTTGGCGTACTTGGTAGCAATCTCCATCATCCGACTCAAGGTCATGTCACCGGTTCGACCAAACTTCAAACTCAGTTCTCTGTTCTTGACGCCATCTTTGAAGGCGCAGACTGCCTGATGATCGGACACATTCTCCACAGTGTGGTGCAAAGTGATCCACCTCTGAATATACTCTCTGAGAGTCTCATTAGCCTTCTGCACGCAGACTTGCAACTCTGTCAATCCAGCTGGTCGCTTGCAAGTTCCTTCAAACGTTCTGATGAACACTCGGGACAGATCTTCCCAAGTGTAAATGCTGCTAGGAGGTAATTGAGTCAACCATGCTCTGGCAGATCCTTCCAGCATGAGGGGCAAATGCTTCATGGCCACGTCGTCGTTCCCACCACCAATCTGAACTGCCACTCGGTAGTCCTCAAGCCAAGTTTCAGGCTTAGACTCACCAGTGAACTTGCTGACTCCTGTTGCCAACCTGAAATTGGGAGGGATAACTGCGGCTCTGATAGCTCTGCTGAAACATTCTGGACCAGAAACATGCACTCGACTACTTGTGGGTGCATCTCTGTCGAGTCCGCCTCGATGGGCTCTGTTTCGGTCTACCAAACCTTGCACGATAATGGACCGCACGTCGAAGCCTGGTTCTCTGGGGTCGACTGGAACCCTTCGCCCTGTACTGTACTGACGCCTGTCATCTTGCTGCCGAGGAGCGTAAGACCCACCCCTCGGAGGGGAATGGGGCACTCGACGCCTATCATCTCGGTCGAGTCGGTCACCATATTGGCCTCGCCGAATCTCGTGCCCCTCACGCCGCGGAGGCGATCTGGGACTGTGAGCCGACTGAACCGTATTCGCAGTGACGGATCGACTGTGAATTCTGTTGCGCGACTGAGATACGGCTGAATTCTGGTCTCCTGCTGCCCGGAGCAGATCCCTGATCTGCATCAAACCTCTGCCAGCTTCTGACTAAGAAGGCTGGATGGACTCTGCTATACGGGTCGCAGCTGCTAAATTCTGGATTGGGGTTCGATATACCTGAGTCGGCGGGAAGAGTTGACGTCGACTGGTGTCAGGAACTCGTTGCCGCGCGCGCTCGTCGAGTGCTCGCTGAAGGTTCTCCAGTCGAGTGCGTTCGGCCAAATTGGCCAGACGTGCCTCCTCCAAGGCACGAGCCTCGGGGGTTTCTCCTGCGATGGGAGTACGCAGGGCATCCACGTTCCTGCGGCGAAGTTCCTCTCTTTGCAGAGAGTCGAGTGGCTCGGGCTGGTACTCTTCGTGGCCTCGTGCGGGGTCGCCTCCCTCACCTGCTCCATCATCACGGGCGAAGCCAGGGGGACTGCGGGGCCCGTCGACCATCAAGATTTCCGCCGCTGGATCACTGCTATCGCACTCGGATGCAGTCTCTACGGAGCCAGTCGACAGATCGAACAAGCCGTAGAGAGATTCGTCGGGCTCGATTGCCGCAACTTGGATGGTGGCCGATTGGCGAGCCACCGCGTGCCTCACCCATCGCTGAAGCCTCGACCGGCCCGAGCGCTTGCGCTGGCGGGAGACCGGGAGGGTGGACGATGGAGGAGCCGACCGATACGGGGTCGACGGTTGCCGCAGCAGAACGCCGCGGACACATGCGCGAAAATGCGTCGCACCGCAGACGGGGAGCGCATCAACGTCGAGTGGAGCCTCCTGGAGCCACGCGGAGTCGTCGGCGATGAAGGTGAGAGTGCCGAGACGGATCTCTCGACCCTCGACCAAAACTCCAGCAGACACCATGATGAAAGTACTCGGAAGAATCGCAACTTCTCCACAAAATCGCTAAAACACCTGCCCCACGGTGGGCGCCAACTGTCGTGGTTCTAAGCCTGACAGTAGAGTGGGGGTTAGGTATGGAGAGGCAAGGTCCTAGCTATGGAGAGGTTGTAAACACAAGGGATGTACGAGTTCAGGCCCTTCTCGGAAGAAGTAATAGCCCTACGTCTCGGAGCCCGGAGGCGGTCGAGTGGATTATGAGTATATGAGTTACAAGGTGCCGAACCCTTCTACCAGTGGAGGGGGTGGCTTATATAGAGTGCGCCAGGACCCCAGCCAGCCCACGTAGGAGAGGGTTTAAGGTGAGTTAAGTTTGGGGCGTTACTTGTAACGCCCCACATAAAGTGTCTTTACTATCATAAAGCCTACTTAATTACAGGCCGTTGCAGTGCAGAGTGCCTCTTGACCTCCTGGTGGTCGAGTGAGTCTTCATGGTCGAGTCCTTCAAGTCAGTCGAGTGAGTCCCTCGTTGGTCGACTGGAAGGCGACCTCTTCTAAGGGTGTCCTTGGGCAAGGTACTTAGATCAGGTCCATGACCCTACCCTAGGTACATGACCCCATCAATATACGCTACCCACATCCCCAAGAGGGAGCGCAAGCGTGCGCTCAGGGACGTCTACGCGATAGAGCCAGTCGCCCCAAAATTTAATCCATGGTCATCATGCCCGATCACTTTTGATCACCGGGATCATCCGACCAGTATCCGTCACGGTGGCTCATCCGCACTGGTCCTAGACCCAATAATTGATGGGTTCCACCTGACTCGCGTCCTTATGGATGGAGGTAGCAGCCTCAATCTGCTCTATCAGGATACAGCGCGAAAAATGGGCATTAACCCATCTCAGATCAAGCCCACCAGGACTACCTTCAAAGGAGTCATACCAGGTGTAGAGGCCCCCTGTACGGGCTCAATCACACTAGAGGTTGTCTTCGGATCTCCGGACAACTTCCGAAGCGAGGAGCTAATCTTCGATATCGTCCCCTTCTGCAGCGGCTATCACGCACTGCTCGGGCGAACTGCGTTTGCTCGATTCAATGCAGTACCACACTATGCTTATCTCAAGCTCAAGATGCCCGGTCCATGTGGCATCAAAACGGTCAATGGAAATACGAAATGCTCCCTCCGTACAGAAGAGCACACAGCTGCCTTAGCAGCAGAAGTACAAAGCGGCCTTCTCAAGCAGAACCTTAATTCGGCCGTTGAGCCCACGGACACCGTTAGAGGGTCCGAACTAGTCTGCAGCAGGAGAGCTCAGCTCGTCAGGAGCTCGACTAGCAATCCGGCCTCCGTCTCAGTCCCGATCAAGTGGTGGCATTCGTGCCGCGTGTACATAACTACGCACTCAAAATCCCATGGGCATCGACGGAGGCATAGCTAGCTTGTGGTCCGTAGTACGGCTCAACCGACATCGGATACACACATACTTTCACTCTTACTTGTTTCCTTTTCAGGTCTCAATCCCACAGGCACCATCTGGTGGTCTGGTCATCGGTCCTCTTGAAGGATAAACACACCAAGACGGCGAGAAATGCAGACATATGGGGGACTTTTTAGGTGATTCCGTTAACGATAACTCTACCTGTTTTTCAGGACCCACATGCAGCTCTCCCTTGGTTTCGGCATGTCAAATAGCTTGTTGCTTATCGCACTACATGTATCGATGCGCCTTGATGTACTAATTAAATTACAATGAGAACAGTTTGCGGCTGGAGCTTTAGGACCCCATCTTTTTACCTTTGTACTTTTTCTATTTTCTTTCTCTTTTTCAGCTCCCTTGTGAATAACCCTATCAGGTAGCACCCGTACACTTGGGTACGTTTTATGTTTGTCAGGGGCTTCAGAGCACCCCACATTACGGCAACAAAAGTCTGAACACTTTTTATAAGTATAGTTCGGCACCCCGAATTTAGCATTATATGCATTGGCTCTGAATCATGTCTTTGGTCAATAGTTGGGTTGCCTGGCTCCTGTGCTTGCTACCTTACATTCCGCTATATCGGCTAAGGTAGTAAAGGGAGAACTACTGCGATTGTGCCTTGGTTTATCCAAAGGAGCACCTCAGTAGAGAAAGCCGAAAACTGACTGTCATGATGCGGCGAGAGTCGGTCAGCTGTTCGGAGGTTGCAAATCGTTGGAGATTTCTTCTGCATTACGCGAAGGATTGGTACTTCCCAATCAGATGCTTATAGCAATGTAGTTCGGATACTAGGGGTTGCGCCCATGTTTTTATTGTCGCACTCCTATGGCTAAGTGAGGGCGTTACAGCCGCATAGTCTGGTTGCCTGGTTCGTTGCGCTAAAAAACTCCTTCAAGGACCATCTAATTGGATCAAGATTGTTTAGATTCCATCCCAAACACCCCCGTGCTACCTACATGGGGGCAGAAGCTGATGACTAGTTAACCCTCAGATTTCATACAACACGGCCGCACAGGAAGTAAAAATTAAAAACATAACAAGCATTACATTGCATAAACACTTTGTTTCATCATACAAGGTATAGGGAGCTCAAATACATTCATTCAAAGATAGTGTCTTTCGCACAATGATCCGCAACAATGCGGGACCCTTCCAAGACATCGCCAAAGTATCACTCGGGTGTGCGGTGCTCCTTGCCTTCGGGCGGCCCCCCGGTCGCCAACTTGTCGGCGTCCGTCTTCGCCCACCAGACCTTGACATAGGAGAAGGCCAGACACGCACCTTCAATGCAGACGGGCCGCTTGATGACGTCCAGCCGAGGACATGCATCAACCAGCCTCTTCACGAGGCCGAAGTAACTGCTAGGTATAGCTTCGGCTGGCCACAACCGGATTATTAAATCCTTCATGGCCAGTTCGGCCACCCTGTGCAGTTCGACCAGTTGTTTTAGCTGATCGCTGAAGGGCACCGGATGTTCCGGCACAAGATATTGCGACCAGAACGGCTTCTCTGGGGAGCCCCCTTCTTTAGCTCGGAAGAACTCTGCGGCGTTGGTCACACTACATGGCAGATCAACAAAAGACCCTGGAAAACTTCGAATCCGGGTCAGTAAAAGATATTTCCTCTTCACATTCTTGCTTTGCATATTGAATTCCTTACCCGCCGCGATCTTCCTGGCCTCCTGGATCTCCTGGAGGGCGCCCTGGGCTTCACTCCGGGCTGTCTCCGCACTCTTACGAGCCTTGGCGAGTTCGGCCTCTTGAGCCGACGCATTGTGCTCCAAGGTCTCGCACTTCCTCACCGCGTCCTGGAGCTCCTGTTGGACTTTGTTGACCCGGGCCTTGAGCCTCTTACGGGTGGCCTGCTCCTTGATAGCCTTCCCCTCGGCTTCGACCAGGGCCATTTTCAGGGCCTCGACCTTGGTCGTTGTCATGGTTCTGAGTATGACCGTAGAATAGGGGGTAGGGATGTAGAGGCAAGATCCTAGCTATGGAGGAGTTGTACACGCGAGTTTTACGAGTTCAGGCCCTTCTCAGAGGAAGTAACAGCCCTATGTCTCGGAGCCCGGAGGCGGTCGACTGGATTATATGCGTGTGTGTTACAGGGGGTGCGAACCCTTGTCCCTGAGGAGGGGGGTGGCTTATATAGAGTTCGCCAGACTCCTCCCGCCCTCAGTTACAAAGGGTTTAAGGTACATAAAGGTGGGGACATTACTGGTAATGCTTGCAATAAAGATACATAATGACCATTAAAGCTATGACTTAATTCCCAACTGTTGCAGAGTGGAGTGGCTCTAGATCTTCTGGTAGTCGAGTGATTGTCCATACGGTCGAGTGTCTTCAAGACTGTCGAGTGGAACATAGCTTCATGGTTGAGTGGATGATGATTTTTCTTCGAATGCTTCTGGTTCTTTTAGAGATGTCCTTGGGGAGGGTACCTTGGACAGATCCATGACCCTACCCTAGGTACATAGCTTCGTCATTAGCCCCCGAATGGATCAGGGTTTGAGTGCGGAAGGAGTTGAGAACACTTCCGACTCATTTTTCGTGCTATGAGTATATCTTGTTCTGGATCAATGAACTGAGGTGACGACACCAACTTCTTTTTTAGTCGCGTTGATCCATTCTTAGTTTTTGTCGAGTGAACTTTTACTAAAGAGCTCTGAGTGATGATGTGGAGGATGTCTTCCGTCTGACAAGTTGTTCTGCTGTCCGTGGATTTCGCGGGATTTGGATTTTGGGAAGCACGCCGGGCAAGGGAGGCCGCGGTAATCGGGACGGATTAGGCAGGTCGCCTCGATCCCCACGCCACCTTTTTTGCCACGTATCGTGCGTGCGACTGTTGCGGGATTTGATAAGATCGTCCGGGCCTACAAGTCAGTCACTCGAAAGTGTCCTTATAAAAGGCACCAGACCGGGCTTTTGAACAGTGCGCCCTCATTATCCTTCTTCTTCCTCAGATTTCTCTATTGCGCCTACTTCTGCTCTCGGTGTCTTAGCCCCGCTCGGACTCGATTCGCTGCCATGGGGAAGGAGAAGACGGTGGCATTGGAGCATGCAAAGAAGGCGACAGCGAAGGCGAAAGGGAAGAAGACCAGCCAGGGAGGATCTTCGTCGAGATCCGGCCTGCCGCCTGGCTGTATCCAGGGCGACTGTATCCGCTCGACAATCAGTCAAGACGACATCGACGACCTAGTTGAGGGGGGACTGATCCCTCACCAATCGGTGCGGCTCCCGGGGAACGAGACCGAGCCGCAGCCGCAGGAGGGTGAGTGCGTCCTCCTCGCCACTCATGTCGACCGCGGGTTTTCTTTGCCTCCCCACCCTTTCTTTTGTGGTTTCTTGAACTTCTTCGGGGCTCAACTCCACCACTTTACTCCAAACACCATCGTGTATCTTGCTGCTTTCATGTCCATGTGCGAGAATTTCTTGGGCTGCCGACCGCACTGGGGTCTCTTCAAGTACATATTCACAGGTCGCTCCCAGGCGGTCAAGAAGGCCAACCCGAGTGATGAGAGGACGCACGTGATACAGATGTGCGGGGGCCTTGGAATCCAAATGAGGAACAAGAGCACCTTCCCAGCTATGATCCTTCCCGACTCGGTCCGGGGCTGGCAGTCAACCTGGTTTTACTACAAGGACCAGCCGACCCCGGGTCAGTCGACTGGACTTCCCCCCTTTTCCATGGCTCGAGTGGAGAAGCCCTCCTCCTTGAGAGTGATCCCGAAAGAGAAGGCGCATGTGAAGGTGTTGGTCGAGTGGGTTGTCCAACTTGTCCACGACGGAGTGACTGGTATGGACCTACTGGAGGTCTTCCTCAGTCGACGCATCCAACCACTCCAAGCCCGTGACAATCCGATGTGGATGTACTCGAGACTCGAGGATTCCACTCAGATCCACCCGGAGGATGTTAGTGAGGACACAGTGGAGAAGTGGCTGAGAGGTATTACCGACAACAAGGATAATCCCCGGGGGTCCAGGAGGGTGGTTCCATTCGACCATTTGCACCAGCCGGAACAGGTACGATTCTACTTTGTCGAGTATCTTCTTGATTCACTATGTAACATCTTGGTGACGGTCGACTGTATTTCTTTTGTTCATTGTCTTTTCAGGCTCTTATTGATATGTACTCGATGCCCAATGGAGTGCAGGAGCAAAATGTCGAGGAAGGGGCGAGCGGGGCCGAGAGTGGCGAGTGGCACACGGATGCAGAGGAGGACGAGGAGAGCGACGACCCGAGTGACGAAGAAGAGGTCGGCTCGCCTCCTCATAGAGAAAGGAGGTCCAAGCACGTCCACGCCCCGGCAAACACCCCTGATCTGGTGGCCGCACCAGCCGGGTAGTCTTCAAAGCGCCCTCGGACGTCTTCTCAGGTGCCGACTAAGAAGGGACCGAAACAACTCAAGACTGCACCACCTCCAGCGCCGAAACCATCGAAGGCCACATCCTCCAAACCGCCGAAGGCTTTGCCCAGAATCAAAGTGACCATTCCCACCATCTCCGGGTAATCATCTGGCCCGATCTTTTGGCCAACTCGAGCAACAGAACATAACCGACTGAATTTTGACATTTGCAGTGCTGCTACATCTGGAACTTCTTCCCGCCAATACCGAGACGAGGAAATGGAAGACGCGGTTACCTCCAACCCCGGTAAAACCCTCGTGATCTTGTTCTTGATTATTTGGTTGATTAAATTCTGGCGATTCACTTGGGGTCGACTAGTTTATTTGCAGCCCCACCCAACGTCATCGAGCTTCCGGATGATGATGAAGATGTGGCCCCTAGGCCCAGAAAGAACAAAAAAGTAGCAGCTGGCAAGACGTCTCAGCAGGGACCGATGACAACACCAACCGTCCAGCAATCTGAAGACGCAGGTGGGGCCTTTGTAACTTTTGTTGTCCCATTATCGAGTGAGCGCCCTGCACCGTCGATTGTACCGGTGTTTCCTTCAGTCGTCCAACCTCACGCTTCGAAGCTCCCAGCTGCCGCACTTGGGTCGTCTGCCCCCTTCTTCACCAACTACCATGTTCCAGAAAGCCAGTCGGACGCGGCTGCGGAGGCCATCCGTCAGGCTAACGTGATGATGGAGCGGATGAAGACAGTGCACGAGAACAGTCAGGCTGCTTACGATGCCAGCGCGGCTCTCCGGGCCAATGTCCAGGTAAGTAGGCTTTCGACTGACCTTGTTCTATTAGGATATGCTACCTGAAATATTTTCTTTCATACAATCTCTTATTGTTTGCGTCGAATCTGTACACCCACTGGGTGTTTTGTTGTCTTTGGTATTTGCGCTCTTCCACTCGGCCTGGGCGAGTGGGATCTGAACCAGTGGGGGCACGCTAAGTGCACCCACTGGGTGTAGTCCCCGAGACCACAGTCGACTGCGGGTAGTCGACTGGGGTCTGAGTACTTTTACTTTCTTTTCTTCCACTCGACCCGGGCTGACCGGTCGAATGGGATCTGAACCAGTGGGGGCACGTCAAGTGCACCCACTGGGTGTAGTCCCCGAGACCGCGGTCGACTGCTGGCAGTCAGCCGGGGTCTGAATAGTTGTTCTTTTTTTACTCGACCCAGGCGGACCGGTCGAGTGGGGTCTGAATCAGTGGGGGTACACCAAGTGCACCCGCTGGGTGTAGTCCCCGAGACCGCGGTCGACTGCGGGCAGTCGGTTGGGGTCTAAGCAAACTTTTAAGTTTTATTCACTCGGAAGTAAATAATCTTTGATCTTGTTGATTGACATGTCTTTTGCCTTCTGCAGAAATCTTGTACTCTCATTTCTAAGTTCGCCGAATTTGAGGAGAAGCATAGGCAACTTAACCTTGACTTTGAGTTGGCCCAACAAAAGTTGAAGAAAGCTCAAGATGAAGCTGCTGGTATGGAAGGTAACTTCATGTCAACTGTTCACGTCGATCGTCCTTTTAAAATATTTCTTCGATATCTTGCTTGATCCGATTGCTTATTTTGCAGAGAAAATGAGGTTGGCTCTGGAAAAGAAGGACTTGGACCTTGCAGCTGCGCAGAAGGAGGCTCACGATAAGACTGCCCTTGTAGGCCAGAAGTTGGCTTCGGTCGGAGTGCTGGAAGAAGAAGTAAGCAAGCTGAAGTCCTCTCTCACTGAATCCAACCGAGAGGTAACTCGTCTGAAGAAGGACAAGATGGCTCTGAATGAGAAGCTAGAATCTGCGACTCGCAAGAGAAATGACATGGAAGCTTATCTAAGAACTCTTGCCAAGAAGATCTATCTTATGTTGGAAGGTACTCCTTTTAATCTGACTACTTTACCGCTTGCGAGTTAATCCTGTCCAGTCGACTCACTAACTCTTTGACTGCAGAATTCTGCCAAAACTTTGACGAGGAAACTGGACGGATCGAGACGGATTTGGACCCTATTGCTTCTCCAGTCGGCGACAAGGCCGCCATGAATGTGCTTCGACTGGAATCTCGTGTCGCCAGTGTGACAAGTTACCTCGCTCGTCTGAAGGTGGCAGTTTCACGGATCGACTCATCACTCTGGCCAAGGGCGACGCTTCAAAATGACCTTGAGTCTCTGCTGGCTCGCCTCAACGAGGTCCCAGGTCGAGTGCAAGAATGGAAGAAGTCCTCTGCCCGGTGTGGTGCTGATGTGGCGTTGTCCTTGGTAAGACTCCACTGCAAGGAAGCTCGCGAAGACAAGCTGGCGGCGATCAAGGTCGCCAACACCAAAAGGCATGATTTCCAATCCTTTATGGAGACTTTCATAGCTGCTGCCACTCGGATTGCAGATGGAATCAACTTGGACGAATTTGTTGAACCTGCCAGCCCTCCTCCTGCCGAATGAACAGACTTTGAGATTTAAACTTGCCTTAAATTTGCCTCGGGATGCCGAGTAGATGTTGTAACCATTAAACTCATTCGGGCTTGATGCTCGAATACTTTTGATCCGTCGCCTGGAATTTCTAGGATCTATCTGAACTTGGTTTATTTCTGAATATGTTTGCATTTGCCTTCGCATGGAATTCGCTCTTTGGGATGTAGCCCTAAAGTGGAGAGTTCAATCGACTTGCGCCTCGTGGTCCTTGTAGACAGGGATGGGGCACACGTTGTATTTGTGGCGTAGCTCGGAGAAAGAGGTCGCAGTCGACCTGCACCTCATCGTCCTTGCAGATAGGGATGGAGCGTACGTTGTACTTGTGGCGTAGCTTGGACAAGAGGGCCGCGGACGACCTACACCTCGTCGTTCTTGCGGATGGGGATGGAGAGTATGTTGTACTTGTGGTGTAGCTCGGAGAAGAGGGACGCGGTCGACCTGCACCTCGTCATCCTTGCGGATGGGGATGGAGCGTACGTCGTACTTGTGATGTAGCTCGGAGAAAGAGGTCGCAATCGACCCACACGTCGTCGTCCTCGCGGATAGGGACAGACTTTAAAACTTAGGCGAGTACTGGACTGCAGCTAAGCCCCCGAGTGAGAGGGTTGCTCACCACTCGGTAGGATTTTACAAACTTAGGCGAGTACTAGACTGCAGCTAAGCCCTCGAGTGAGAGGGTTTCTCACCACTCGGTAGGATTTTACAACCTTAGGCGAGTACTGGACTGCAGCTAAGCCCCCGAGTGAGAGGGTTGCTCACCACTCGGTAGGATTTTACAAACTTAGGCGAGTACTGGAATGCAGCTAAGCCCCCGAGTGAGAATGAAGGGACCTTCCCAAGTCGGGGTGAGCTTGTGTGGTTTTTGCTGATCCACTCAAAGAACCAAGTCACACTCTTGAAAGGCTCGACCCTTCACGTGTCTAGCGTGGAATCAACGCAAGTCTTGCTGATAAATGGTCGACCGGATCAAAGCCATCTCTCTTTCCTCCTCTAGGTGGTCGACTGCGTCTTGCCGAGCTTGTTCTGCTTCATCTTCAGAGAAAAGCTCAACTCGTGGTGCATTATGAAGCAAGTCACTCGGTAGAACAGCCTCAGCCCCATAGACCAAGAAGAATGGAGTTCGACCAGTCCACCGATTGGGAAATGTCCTCAATCCCCAGAGAACTGATGGAAGTTCATCAACCCAGGCGCCCGCTGCGTGCTTGAGATCTCGCATCAGTCGGGGTTTCAGTCCTTTGAGAATCAGGCCATTTGCTCTTTTCGCTTGTCCATTCGACTGGGGATGGGCGACTGAAGCATAGTCGACTTGTGTGCCTTGTGAGGCGCAGAAGGTTCTGAACTCATCACAATCGAAGTTCGATCCATTGTCAGTGATGATGCTGTGCAGAACTCCGTATCTGAATATCAACTCTCTGATGAAGCTGATAGCAGTATTAGCTTCAAGATTCTTAATAGGCTTGGCTTCGATCCATTTGGTAAACTTGTCGACTGCTACAGGCATGTGAGTGAAGCCACTCCTACCAGTCCTCAGTGGACCAACCATGTCCAATCCCCAAACAACAAAGGGCCAGACGAGTGGAATGGTCTTCAGGGCTGATGTAGGTTTGTGCGACATATTGGACTAGAACTGGCAGCCTTCACATCTGTCGACTATATCTTTCGCCATTTCATTTGCTCGTGGACAATAAAATCCAGCTTGGTATGCTTTAGCCACAATGGTCCGAGAGGACGCATGGTGACCACAGGTCCCCGAATAGATGTCGTGGAGGATCACTCGGCCTTCTTCTGGTGTTATGCATTTCTGGCTGACCCCAGTTGCACTTTCTCTAAACAGTTGTCCTCTTATTACAGTAAAGGCTTTGGATCAACGGACGATCTGTCGAGCCTCTTCTTCATCCTATGGGAGCTCTTTCCTAATGATATATGCAATGTATGGCACTGCCCAGCCGGGAGTGATGACCAACACCTCCATGATCAAGTCGACCACGGCTGGGACCTCGACTTCATTCGGATCTGTGGCACTCTTAGGCTACGGGGGCTCTTCAGCGAAGGGATCTTCTTGAACTGTAGGTGCATGAATATGCTCCAGGAACACATCAGTGGGAATAGCTTCTCTCTTGGAGCCTATCTTTGCTAAATCATCTACTGCTTGATTTTTCAGTCGGGGTACATGATGGAGTTCTAACCCCTCAAACTTCTTTTCCAACTTCCTCATCGCGTTGCAGTAACCAGTCATGGCTGGGATTCTGACGTTCCACTCCTTCATCACTTGATTGACTACCAAATCTGAGTCGCCATAGACCATGAGGCGACGGATGCCGAGTGAGATGGCCATACGCAACCCATACAAGAGTGCTTCATATTCTGCTTCGTTATTGGAGGAATCAAAGTGAATCTGGAGGACATATCTGAGCTTGTCTCCTTGGGGGGATACCAGTACCACCCCGGCACCGGAACCATTCAACATCTTGGAACCATCAAAGAACATGGTCCAGTGCTCCGAGTGAACTTGGGTCGGCAGTTGTTGTTCAACCCACTCGGCGAGGAAATCCGCTATTGCTTGGGACTTGATAGCTTTCTTTGCCTTGAACTTGATATCTAAGGTAAGGAGTTCAATCGCCCACTTTGCCACTCGACCAGTTGCATCTCTGTTGTTCAGAATCTCTGATAATGGAGCGTCGCGACGACTGTAATGGAGTGATCAGAGAAGTAATGTGCAACCTTCTTCGTGGTCATATAAATCTCATAAACAAGCTTCTAATAATGTGGATATCTTTGCTTTGATGGAGTCAAAACTTCAGAGACATAGTATACTGGGCGCTGAACTTTGTAGGCTTTTCCTTCTTCTTCCCGCTCGACCGTAAGTACTATACTGATGACTTGTCCAGTGGCTGCAATGTAAAGCAGTAAAGGTTCTTTGCTGATTGGAGCAGCAAGCACCGGCTGGGTGGAAAGCAGGGCTTTGAGCTCTGCAAATGCTGCATCAGCTTCAGGAGTCCACTCGAACTCATCTGACTTCTTCATCAGTCGGTAAAGAGGCAGTGCCTTTTCACCGAGGCGAGAAATGAATCGACTTAGGGCGGCCAAACAACCAGTAAACTTCTGGACATCATGCACACGCACAGGGCGTTTCATCCGGAGTATGGCACCCACTTTCTCTGGGTTAGCATCGATCCCTCGCCCGGAAACGAGAAAACCGAGTAATTTTCCACCTGGAACTCCAAACGTGCACTTTGATGGATTGAGCTTGATATCATACCTTCTTAGGTTGGCAAAGGTTTCAGCAAGGTCAGCCAGTAGGGCGGAACCTTTACGTGAATTGACCACAATGTCATCCATGTATGCTTCCACATTCCGACTGATCTGAGTGAGCAAGCACTTCTGAATCATCCGCATGAATGCGGCTCTGGCGTTCTTCAAACCGAATGGCATAGTGACGTAACAGAAGCACCCAAATGGGGTGATGAAAGCTGTTTTTATCTCATCGGGTCCATACAGACGGATCTGATGGTACCCGGAATAAGCGTCCAAAAAGGACAAACGCTCACACCCCGCAGTCGAGTCGACTATTTGGTCGATGCGAGGGAGAGGAAAGTGATCTTTCGGGCAGGCCCGATTGATATGTTTGAAGTCAATGCACCTGCGAAGTGAGTCGTCCTTCTTTGGGACCATGACAACATTAGCTAGCCAGTCGGAGTGGTAAATCTCTCGGATAAACTCAGCTGCCAGAATTCACCAATTGCCTTCCACTTCTGTACGGCGGACCGTCAAAGATGTTTTTTGACTGGTTTCACTTTTGGGTTGACTCGCAAACGATGCTCAGCCAGTCCCCTGGAAACACCTGGCATGTCAGAAGATTTCCATGCAAAGATGTCCCAGTTCTCACGAAGGAACTGGATGAGCGCTTCTTCCTATTTGGAGTCGAGTGTTGTTGAAATGTGAGTCGGAGAAACATTGGGATCCGTTGGATGAATATGAATCGGCTTCGTTTCACCAGACGACTGGAATGCTGAATCTGTGGCAGGCTTCTTAGCTCACAACAAATCACTCGGATCTGCATTTTTTTGATACTCATGCAACTCCACTACTGCCATGTGTGCATCGGTGATCTTTGAGCCCTTCTGGAAACACTCTTCTGCCTTCTTTCGACTGCCAGTGATAGTGATCACCCCTTTAGGACCAGGCATCTTCAATTTGAGGTACACGTAACATGGTCAAGCCATAAAACGTGCATAAGCTGGCCTGCCTAGAATAGCATGATAAGCACTCTAGAAATCCATAACTTCAAATGTTAACTTTTCTTTGCGGTAATTCTTGGAATCACCGAAAACCACATCAAGGGCGATCTAACCGAGTGACGCAGCCTTCTTGCCAGGAATGACTCCATGGAAACTCATATTACTTTCGCTGAGTCTGGACATCGGAATGCCCATTCCTTTCAACGTCTCCGCATATAGTATATTCAGACCACTGCCACCATCCATCAGAACCTTAGTCAATCGAGTGCCTTCGACTACTGGGTCAAACACCAACGCTTGCCTCCCAGGAGTGGCTATGTGCGCTGGGTGATCGGACTGGTCGAATGTGATGGCAGTCTGAGACCACTTCAAATAACTAGGTGTCACCAGAGCGACCATGTTCACTTCTCTGTTGATGACTTCCAGTCGACTCTTACTCTCAAAGTCAGCGAAAATCATCAGAGTGGAGTTGACGTGGGGGTAACCATCATCGTCCTCCTCCTCATCCTCAACTTTGTCTGCTTCCTTCTCCTTTTTCTTGGGTTGTTTCTCTTGGAATTGCTGCATTAGGAGTCGACACTGTTGAGTGGTATGCTTCGGGTAAATGAAATTACCCTCTTCATCTTTTTTGGTGTGAATGTGGCATGGTAAATCTAGCACATCATTTCCATCTTGATCTTTTACTTTCTTGGGGTTCCACGGCCCTTTGGGCTTCCCTTTGAACTTTCCTTGAGTCACGGCTAAGGCTTCACCAGGAGCGGCTGGCTCGGCTTTGCGCTTCTGCTTCCGACTGGAGTTTCCTCCTCCGGTTTCGTGGGCGACTGTTTTGTGCTTGCCACTCCGAAGTCGGTCTTCTTCTTCACCATTGGCGTACTTGGTGGCAATCTCCATCATCCGAGTCAGAGTCATATCCCTTGTCCGACCGAATTTCAAATTCAACTCCCGATACTTGACGCCTTCTTTGAAGGCACAAATTGCCTGGTGATCAGACACATTCTCCACTATGTCGTGCAATGTGATCCATCTCTGGATATAATCCCTCAAAGTTTCATTCGGTTTGTGAATGCAACACTGTAATTCTGTCAGCCCTGTCGGCCGTTTGCAAGTACCTTCAAATGTTCTGACAAATACTCGGGCAAGATCTTCCCAAGTACAAATACTACCAGGCGCTAACTGATTCAGCCACGCTCTAGCTGAGCCCTCCAACATCAAAGGAAGGTGCTTCATGGCCACTTCATCATTGCCACCACCAATCTATACAGCCACTCGATAATCCTCAAGCCAAGTATCAGGCTTGGACTCGCCAGTGAACTTACTGACTCCAGTCGTCAACCTGAAGTTGGGAGGAATCACCGCAGTCCTGATGGCTCTGCTAAAGCACTCTGAACCTGAGACATGTACCCTACTGCTGGTTGGGAAATCTCTGTCATGACCCTCTCTGTGAGCTCTATTTCTGTCGACCAGACCCTGAACGAGAATAGATCTCGCATCAAAGCCTGGCTCCCTGGGGTCGACTGGAATCCTTTGCCCACCACTGTGAGGACGTCTGTCATCATGCTGCCGAGGCACGTATGACCCACTCCTTGGGGGAGGCGTGGGCACTCGACGACGATCATCGTGATCGAGTCAGTGATCATACTTCTCGCGGTTTTTGTGCTGATCTCGCCAGTCTTCACGTCCTTCACGCCTCGGGGGTGATCTCGGGCTGTGAGCCGACTGGACTGTGTCTGCAACCACGGATCTGCTATGGATCCTATTCCGCGACTGAGATACTGCTGTATTCTACTCTCCCGCCACACGGAGCAAAGCCCGGATCTGCACCAGACCTCGACCAGCTTCTGACTGGGAAGGTTGGATTGACTCCGCTATTCGGGCCGCAGCTGCGAGATTCTGGATCGGAGTTCGGTATACCTGAGTCGGAGGCGGAAAAAGTTGACATCGACTGCACTCGGGGATACGCTGCCGAGCACGCTCGTCGAGTGCGTGCTGGAGGTTCTCCAGTCGAGTGCGCTCAGCCAAGTTGGCCAGGCGCGCCTCCTCCAAGGCCTGAGCCTCAGGGGTTTCTCCAACGATAGGAGTGTGAAGCACATCCATGTTCCAGCGGCGAAGTTCTTCCCTCCGCTGCGAAGAGAGGGGTTCGGGGCGGTACTCTTCGTGAACACGCGACGGATCGCCGCCCCCGTCGCCTCCGTCTTCACGAGTGAAGCCAGGAGGACTGCGTGGTCCATTGACCATCAAAACTTCTGCCGTGGGGTCGCTGCTGTCGCACTCGGATGCGGTCTCTACAGAGCCAGTCGACATGTCGAACAGGCTGTAGAGAGTTTCGCCAGGCTCGATTGCCGCGACTTGGGGGTGGCCGACTGGCGAGCCACCGCATGCTTCACCCACCACTGAAGCCTCGATCGACCGGAATGCTTGCTCCGGCGGGCGGCGGGGAGGGAGGTCAGCACATAAGCCGATCGATACTGAGTCGATGGCTGCCGTAGGAGGACGCCACGGACGCACGCGCGAAAGTGCGTTGCCCCACGGATGGGGAGCGCTTCGACGCTGAGTGGCGCTTCCTGGAGCCAAGCGGAGTCATCGGCGATGAATACGAGTGCACCGAGACGGATCTCGTGGCCCTTGGCCAAACCTCCGCCTGAAACCATGTTGATGGGGATCGGAAAAATCACAACTTCTCCAACAAGTCGCTAAGACACCTGCCCCACAGTGGGCGCCAACTGTCGTGGTTCTGAGTCTGACAGTAGAATGGGGGTAGGGATGTAGAGGCAAGATCCTAGCTATGGAGGAGTTGTACACGCGAGTTTTACAAGTTCAGGCTCTTCTCAGAGGAAGTAACAGCCCTACGTCTCTGAGCCTGGAGGCGGTCGACTGGATTATATGCGTGTGTATTACACGGGGTGCGAACCCTTGTCCCTGAGGAGGGGGGTGGCTTATATAGAGTTCGCCAGACTCCTCCCGCCCTCAGTTACAAAGGGTTTAAGGTACATAAAGATGGGGACGTTACTGGTAACGCCTGCAATAAAGATACATAATGACCATTAAAACTATGACTTAATTCCCGACCGTTGCAGAGTGGAGTGGCTCTAGATCTTCTGGTAGTCGAGTGATTGTCCATACGGTCGAGTGTCTTCAAGACTGTCGAGTGGAACATAGCTTCATGGTCGAGTGGATGATGATTTTTCTTCGAATGCTTCTAGTTCTTTTAGAGATGTCCTTGGGGAGGGTACCTTGGACAGATCCATAACCCTACCCTAGGTACATAGCTTCATCAGTCGTCGCCTCTGTTCACATCATGGCATTTCTGTCATTGCATATCATTTCCCCTTTATCGAACACATAACAGGTTATTACTTACCTTGTTTTTCCTGGAGCTGCCTCTACACCTGGCCCAGCTCCTCCTCGGCCTCCGCCAGTTTCTGCTTCAGTCCGGAGACTTCGGCAGTATGCGAGGCCGCAGCCAACAGCGACGCCTGTGCATATATTTCAGACAAGTTTAGTTAGTTTCCTGCAATAGGAGATTGATCCTTTGTCCGGTTTTTTCTTTCCGAACACCGGACAGTGTCTCAGGGGCTACTGTCTATATTGGGATTTTCTCCTTTTTGCGCCGCTTACCTCAAAACATGGCAATAGGCTGCTGCAGGCTTCGGTTAGTCCGCTCTTGGCGGACTGAACCCTTTCAATTACTGTGCCCATAAGGACACGGTGCTCATCCACAATGGAAGCGCCTCGCAGCGCTTCCAGCAGATTTATCCGGTGCCCCTGGTTGGACAGGGGTCACCGGGGGAACATGCATCGCCCCTTCTTTTGAAAGAGGTTGCGTGCCGGATTTTGGAGCCGCATCGGACTCCGGAATCGAGTCCGACTGAGGGCCGAATTGAATATGGCCCTCCCCGCCAGTCTCCATGGGGATTGACTCCCCCTGGTGTCCGGCGACGGGGGTTTCGCCTTCTGGCGCCTCCTGGGCCTCTCCCCCTCCAGGAACAGTCCTTCAGGACAGCACCTCCACATCGTCCTTGGCCTTGGGGGAGTGAGCGGCCGGCGGTGAATCGCTGGCCATCGCCTTTGAGTCCAGCGAACCTCGTGATGAGGATCGCTAGGAACTGTCGTGGGCTGGACTGCAATAGCATAACTGATTATATCAATACAACAAAGAGGAAAGACTTGGTTTATGGATATGGGTTTTAGCACTTACGATGCGGCCCGGGGCTTAGTGCGGGGGTGTCTCTCCGGACTACTATCGGCGTTCCACGCAGTGTTATCTGCAAGGGAGCTCTTCCCTTTCTTGGACGTCTCCGCCTCCAGATTCGCCGAAGCCGCCCTATTCGTCCTCCCCTCATCAAGGGGACACTATTGGAATCAGCTTCTTTGCCGTCCGCCATGGCGAACGGCAAAGGCATGGATCACGGACGGCAAAGACCTTTGCCGTGAGTCAGCAGACGGCAAAAGGTCTGGCTGAATAAGCTACGGCAAAGGGCACTTTGCCGTCTGCTGGCGGACGACAAAGATGAAATGGTATTTGTCGTCCGCCAGCAGACGACAAAGGACCTAGAAGGTACACATGGCAGCGTAGGTCCGTTAGGGGGTTAACGGCGTGCTTTGCCGTCTGCCAGCAGACGGCGACGACCGTTGCATCTTTGCCGTCTGCTGGCAGACGGTAAACAGCCCAAATAGGCCAGCCCAGGCTGCTGCCACGTGGCCTCTTTGCTGTCTGCTAGCGGATGGCAAAGTTGCTATATTGCCCCTGTTTTTTCTATTTTTTTGTTATATCAATTCATTTTCACGGAAATTCACACACCCACACACACACACACAAACACACACACACACACACACACACACACATATATATATATATAGTGTTGCTATTCATCACCGAGGGTGCAGAATAAGTTATTCTTCACCCGAGGTAATCTTACAATCGCTTCATAAACAAATTACATTTGGAATTCAAATAGTTACATTCATATTGATTCACTATGTAAAATTTGACATAAGAAAATAAAAATATAGGTCATAAAACAAGAAATTTTGCAGTTTATGTGTATTTTAGACTATGTTTTTACGTTTGTAATTTTACATAACATAAAATATTTTTTACGGCGATTTTCTTATGGTCCCTTTTTGCGTCGAAATAAGACAAAACTTACGGAACGTAAAATTATGATGCATTGATGGTAAAATAGAGGGGGTGAAAAATAACTATTCCTCACCCAGGGTGACGAATAGCGCGACCCTATATATATATATATATATATATATACTTAGAATCACATAGTTTCAAACATCAAACATCATACATCAAACATAGTTTCACCATCGCCATCAAACATCAAACATCATACATCCAATTCATATATACATAGTTTCACAAACATCGAATACATCAAACATCTAACATCTAAATAGTAGCATTCTGCCCTTCCATGAAGTGAACCAAACCTGCAAAAATGGGAGTAAGAAATTAGAAGAAGAAGACTAGAAGAAGAAGAAGAAGAAGAGCTCTTCCTATTCCTTCTCTTCCTCCTCTTCCTTGTTTTTTCCATCTTATTCATTATTTGTGTTATTTTAGAGTTAACCTATCTAAGTATGCCATTTTTGTGCTACCAAATCTATGATGAAATGAATAGAACAAGAAACTAATGCTTTCATATTTTAGAAAGCAAATCTAGAGTGACGGCTGCAACTGCAAACTTTCCTTCACTAACCCTGTACATGCACTAATTAGTGCATTGCGTTTGGAAGTAAAGCAGAATTTAGGCAGCGTAAATGAGCTAAAACCAGTGCACAAAACAGAGAGCTCAAACCCATGCCCAGTCCCAATGATTAAAGGAAAATTAAATATGTCAAAAGGATCGCAATCCTGAAAATAATCGAGATGGGAAGCTATACATATTGTAGGATGTATGAAACATACTGTAAATACGGCCTCTTGCCTTCTCAAAATAATACAACCTCTTGAATAACACAAGTACAGACTACCAACACTAACGAACCTTCTTGAGTTTACCTACCAGGAAGCATGTGGCTCAAGAAATAAATTGGCATTGCCTATTAGGGTTAGGAAATTCATCCACACTCAGCTGATGCCTCTCTCTCCCTCTCTCTCGATTGCATTGCAGATGATGTGTAGGTTTAGACCATGGACCCCCTTTCTCTCTCTCTCTCTCTCTCTCTACTGATGGAATTGCATAGAATTCTAAACTGAATTTTCAGAAACTTGGATGTTGACTGGATCTACTTGAAATGCAGATTGTAAGTAGTACCAAGCATGCAGCAGATCCATAGGATTGAAACATAGGCAATCCCAAAAAAATGACCTGTAGCCGCCGCAGTGTGAGGTGGTGCAGGACGAAGAGTCGTCGTTCTGATGGCCGGCGTCGGCGCCCTTGTGGGTGGGTTCATCCTCCTGGTTGTCGTCGCCGTCGAGGTACTCGTCCTCTCGTCGTCGTCCTACTGCTGCTCCAAATCGAAGCACACATGCATCATACATACATACATACATACATACAGGACCAAATATGATTTGAAATAGATAGAACCAAAGTGCAACTAGCCTAGTATATACATGATCTCATCAGGAACCAGAGTTATATAACAAGTAGTCCTACACAAGAACCTACAATCTGGTGGCATCAAGCACTAAACCAAACCTCATCACACACCCACCCACCTAGTTTGGTTTCACAACCAGCAGCATAGAAATGAACTAGGCTACAGCAGAGCAATGTTTGTAGGGAAATAACCAACCTCACAGTGACAGTCGCGGTGGACGACCTCACAGGTAATCTGGAACCATGCATGTGATAGTGAAAATTAATGCCTGAGGCCCGAGCATTACGAATCACAAGCCAATTATTTTCTTTGAAACTAAAATGAATAGGTGGGCATGTATCACAAACCGACTCCTTGAAAAGACAAGCTAATGTCTGGTCCAAACAAATCAAAAAATAGCAAATATAATAGCTAGTAGCACTTTACAGAAGCATGTGTATGTGTGACAACAGAAGCAGCCATTTTTAGAAAAATTAAACCAATCCAAAATGTTAATCAATTAAGCAGCTCTCTGGTTCGCACAACATATAGGAGGGTAGTGGTCTGCTATGTTTAGAATTAGAGCCCCACAGACATGCATGTATCTAAATTTAGAAACAAGATTACCTCACTTGATATGCATTATTTCTCACACAAAAGTTAAACAAGCAACCAGTCATAGTAATCAAACAGAGGAGAACACCATTAGTATTCAACAAGCTGTAAAGAAATCTACTCTGAAATCAGAGAGCATGCAACATAAAAAAAATTAAACAAGGAACATTCAGACCTCCATGGACATGCAGATCGCCCCACCTCCCTTGCCCTTCTTCTGGTCTTTCTCCTCCTTCCTCATCCCCTTCTACTACTTTTCTCTGGACAAAGAAAGCACCAAATTAATGCCCCTAAAAACAAACCCGGTCAAATCAGAAATTGCACAAGGGAAAAAGGAAATTTTCTTCCCATATCGAAAGAAACAGGGGGTTGAGAGAGGGAGAGAGGCGAGATGGGGGAGGAGGACCTTGGCTGCCGTTGCGTGGTGGTGGATAAGGCCCTCCTCTGCCGCTGCCTTGTGGTGGAGAAGCAGCGTCCAACAGGCGCAGCCGTGTGAGGAGCCATGCGACAAGGCGTAGAGGACCGGCTGAGGCACGCCGGCGGCGGAGACGAGGCCGTGCACCAAACCCTAGTCGTGGAGGGATGGGTTGGGCACCAGCGTTCAAGGGGGGAGGGACAAATCTGGCCGGAGGAATCGACGCAGCGGGGCGGGGTGAGCTCGGTAGCATGTTGCACGCCGACCATGGTCGCCGGAGCTCGCCGGATTAAGGGCGGTGGCGGCAGCGGTGGCTAACCCTAGGGCGCGGGAGAGCAGAGAGGAGATGTGGGTGCGGGTACGGGGGCAGTGGGGGCGGGGCGGCCGGCGGCGGCTCGGGAACGGGTGTGGCGTGGGCGAGGGGCGGCGGCGGCTCGGGCAGGAGAGAGAGAGAGAGCGGATAGAGAGAGCGGTGGGGCACGGGTGCGGGCGCTGACCCGCTTTTTAGTTAGGTCATGCGCCTAGTTAACGGATGTTAGGTTGGCATTTTCTTTGCCGTCCGTTAGCAGACGGCAAACAAGCTTTGCTGTCTGTCAGCAGACGGCAAAGAAAGTGGCCGTTAGGTAGTTCTCACTAGTGGGCCACCCTTCCTCTATGAGAGCTGGCTGACGGCAAACACCCTCTTTGTCGTCCGCTCTTTATTCGTCGTCGGCTTTCTGAAAGCTGATGGCAAAGATCTTCTTTGTCGTCACCTAGCAGGCGGCAAATATCCTGATTCCAGTAGTGGGAGGGTTGTTCTCCTCCTCCTCTTCATCGCCGTCGTCTTCGGCGGCAGAGGAACGGGTCTTATCTTCGGACGTCGCGTCCGAAGCGCCCCTGTGGCGGGGGCCACTCCGGACCCCCTTAGCCTTCCTGGTGGCCTTCTTCTTCGACGCCTTATAGGGCGCCGGCACCAGCATCTTCGCTAAACGCGGGATGACTGGTTCTTCACGTAGCGGAGCCGGACATTGGATCAGCTTCGCCTTCTCCGTCCACTCCTGAAGAAGCCATGATAATAAAGGTTTAGACCTCATCCTTGAAACAAGCAAGTAAGGGATGCAGTAAGAATACTATACCTCGTCGGCGAGGTGGTTGATGTCATGCCCGCGGCCCGAATCTGTGGCCGGCGGTGTTTCGTTGCCCAGCACTGTGCGGCCTGGCCGGCCCAGCTGGCCAGCCCAGCCCACCTGGCCCCCTCCTCTGTCGTCTTCCTCCCCGACAGGAGGACGGGCGCGTGCCCGACGCGCGCGCGCTCCGCCGCGCCATGCCACCTCCCTCTCTGCCTGCCTGCCCTCTCCCCTCCTCGTATGGATGCCCCGGAGACGCCACGCAGCTACCCCGACCTCTCTCGCACTCTCCCTCGCCCTCGTCCTCTCCTCTGTCACCCTCTCTCGCACGCACCGAACGCTGTCCTCGCCGCCGTTCGCCGTTGCCGCGGCCACCGCCTCCCCCTCGTCCCTCCGTCGTGACCACGCGCTCCGCCACTCTGGGCTACGCCTCCTCGATGAGACGCACGGCGCCGGACGCCCTGGAACGCCGCCATCGCCATCGTCTTCACCTCCGGCCGCCGCAGATCGCCATCGCCGCCTCGTCGTCTCCAGCGCGTCCCCGGCCACAACGAGCAGCCTGCAAGTCCTCTGTGAGCCCTGCTTCTTCTCCCCTCTCTTCCCTGGTCGCGCTCGCCCTCTGGCTGTCGTTCCCACCATGGCCGAACCTTCGCCGCCGCCGAGCTCGCCGTCGACGCAGCTCCGGTGACCATTTGGTCACCCCGGCGAGTCCAACCAGCTCGTAGGGCCACGTAGAGCATCCCTAGTGCTTTGCTTCTCCCGTTTTCGCGCTCCAAACGCGCTCTCGTGCACGACCGAACTCCGGCAGCCACAGCCGAGCTCGCCGCCGTCGACTCCGGCCACCCCAGGCCCAGCCACGGCCACCGCCCGACGCGCCATCGAGCTGGCTCTCCAACGCGCCTAGCCGCGCGCCATTTGGAGCACCAAAGAGGAAACCCGGGGCACAAGTACACCGCGGATCTCGCCGGCGACTAACCGCCGGCGGGTTTGACTTGTTTGACCTGGGGTTTGACCCCCCAGGGTCGCTGACTAGTGGGGCCAGGCCCTGCTAATTTTAGTTAAATATTAACTAAACCTAATTAGCCACTAACACTGACCAGTGGGCCCCGACCCCCCCTAATCCTTTAATTAAGCAAATAACCCCCTGTTAACTAACTATGACACTGACGTGTGGACCCCACACGTCAGGTTTGACCCAGTCAGCCGCAGTTGACTTGCTGACGTCATGCTTACTCAATGCTGACGCAATTATTTATTTTCTGGAATTATTTTAATTCGGGAAATTCCAGAAAATAATTTAAACTTCAAAAATTCATAGAATTCAACCGTACTCAGATTGAAATAATTTATATATGAAAAATTATCAGAAAAATGCAACCTTTCCATCTGTACTAGTTTCATGCATGACAAACCAACTTATACATGTTGTATATGAGAAAACACATTATGGCATATATAAGAGCTTACTTTGGAGATGCATTTGAGCTTATGGTTCAAATGGACTTCAAACCAAATGAGTACTAGTTGCATTAGCTCAAACAGCATCACATCTTCATGCCATGTTCATGCATCATATTGTTGCATATGTTTGTGTATTGATTGCCGACACTGTTCCTTCTCGATAGGTCTTGCTCCGGAGACCGTTCCAGAGTACCTGTCTGTGAAGCAGTGCCTTCTCTGTTGATCTACCAGGCAAGCAAACCCCCTTGTTCATTCCGATACAATCCTACTCTCTCGCTCCTGCTCTCAGTTATTGCATTAGGACAACAACGATTCGTCTGCTACTTTGTGTTGCGGTAGTTGAACCCATTCCTCTGCATGACCTGTCATTGCCACAGTAAATAGTTGAAACCCACTAGCATGTGTAGGAGTTGACTGAGCCATGTTGTGTTCCTACCATGCTATGCCTGCTATTGCTTAGAGTTGTGTCAGGTCTGGTTCATTGGGAATGAATTGGAGTGTTACGATATGTTCTGATGCTGAGAGTGAAGTGTGTGAACACGATTTGGTAAAGGTAGTGGTGAGAGGCCATGTAGGAGTACATGGTGGGTTGTCTCATTGGAACCGTCCTTAAGCACTGAGTTCTATGTATGTTGTCCAATGACTCGATACTACCACACATTGGGTTCCGGTAACTCGACCCCTCTCGACTTATTAACCAACTTGGTCTCTGTCCAGGAGTCGCAACTAGTTTCTGGTGTTTGTAGGTAGTGCTATTTTTCTACCAAGTGGCACCCGGCAGGGTGGGCTTGGGACAGACTAGGCACACGTGGCCTGGTGTACCGAGTGGCACCCGGATAGTGGGCTCGGGAACCCTGCACACATCGTTTGGGGCCGTGAGCGACACCCCGGCCGGATCTCCTTACGGATGGAACCCGAATAGGCGATAAACCTGGGCTAGAGTCTTGTCTGGTTAGTCAGGTCGTGGCCGACACCCTCGCCAGGCTTCCGCTTGAAGGTTGCCGAGATACATGACGTGTACATGGCGGTAAGTGGCGAGAGCGTGTGTGAAGAAGTACACCCCTGCAGGGTTAACATGATCTATTCGAATAGCCGGGTCCGCGGTTATGGACTTCTTGGATGCTTACATGGTACATAGACAACTTGAAGTGGATACCTAAAAAGCTCAAGACAAGTGTGAGTGCTATGGATGGCCTTCTCGTAGCGAGACGGGGATGAATCCATAGTAGTGTATTGTGTGGTGATTAGTGGACTCGTGTGCGCCATATCACCTCAAGAGTTTCTGGTAGTCGTAGAACAGGATAGCCACTGAGTCAAAGCTGGCTTGCTGCAACTAAACCCCACATTACCTCTTGATACACATGCATGTATGATAGGATCTGATGTAAGTCTTGCTGAGTACCTTTGTACTCATGTTGCTTTATTTATGTTTTTGCAGCGGAGACTTCGGTCTTAATAGTGTTCTCGTGGACTTCGACGAGTAGTTTGTACCTCAGCTACGATCTTGATCGGATGTTGTAGATAGTCAGGCTCTTCAGCCTTTTTCATTTGTAGATGTCTGTACTCAGACATGTAATGCTTCCGCTTGTTGCTTGTATGCTCTGTATGTTGGGTCTTGTGACCCCTGTTTGAAATAAAGGCTATGATGGCTCTTTGAGCTTTATCTATATGAGTTGTTGAGTTATGATGTGATGCCATGTTGTACAGCACATACTTGCATGTTATGCGTACATGTAATGTGTATTGCTATGTGTGGGATCTGACTTTCTAGTTGTTTATCCTTAGTAGTCTCTCTTACCGGGAAATGTCTCCTAGTGCTTCCACTAAGCCCTGGTAGCTTGCTACTGCTCCGGAACACTTAGGCTGGCCGGCATGTGTCCTTCTTCGATCATGTGTCTGTCCCTTCGGGGAAATGTCACGCGATGAATACCGGAGTCATGTTAGCCCGCTACAGCCCGGTTCACCGGAGTCCTGTTAGCCCAGTGCTACAGCCTGGATTCACTCGCTGATGACCGACACGTTCGATGCCGGGTCATGGATGCCTGTCCCTGTAAGTTAGTGCCACTTTGGGTTTACGACTAGCCATGTCAGCCCGGGCTCCTTATCATATGGATGCTAGCGACACTGTCATATACGTGTGCCAAAAGGCGCAAACGGTCCCGGGCAAAGGTAAGGCGACACCCGTGGGGATACCGTGCGTGAGGCCGCAAAGTGATATGAGGTGTTACATGCTAGATCAATGTGGCATTGAGTCGGGGTCCTGACAGCCTTGGTATCAGAGCCTGACTGCCTGTAGGATTACCAAGCCAAACTGGTCGAAGTTGAGTCTAGAAATTCTTTAGTTATGTAAGGGAATTGATTGTGGGAAGGAACGTAAGGCTCCTTTTACTCCTTTACCTCATGGCCTTCTGATCTGAGTCGTCCTATCTTTCCTACGGGGTTAAGGAACTAGGCTTTCTCTCCGTCTATCAGGGTCACGTGTTACTACTCCGTAGTCCCATAGGATTGGTTGATCAGAGTCATACCCCAGTTTTGAGTATTTCCGGTGTAGTCTGTTTAGTATGATCTCAGAACCTTGAGTAATGTTGATGAGTATGTTACCACCCCATTTTTAGTAGGATGTCTCATTCTGAGCATTTTACTGCCGTTATGCTGCCGAAATTGCCCGAGAAGTTCGAGAGTTACTAATTATCCTATCCTACATTCTATAACCTATAGATGCTGCTGATTCCGTCCTTGGTTTCGTTTCTCAGGATGTCATCAGCTAAGCGAAGTTCTGTTGCTCGTAGCCAGAACCACGGATATGGTAGGGATGAGGATCCTCCCGACCAGCCTTCATTGACAGAGTTCATGCTAGAAATGGAGAGGAACAAGCGTGAGTCTAACCGTTTGTTGGCACCTGTCGAGGAGAACACCACACATCAGTCCGATAAGTCTGCGACCATTCATGATTTCATTCGCTTGCACCCACCTACCTTTCATCATCCCATCGAGCCACTCGATGCAGATGACTGGCTCCGTAGCATCACTCATAAGCTGCGTTCCGCGAACGTAGCTGAAGATGACAAGGTCACCTATGCCACATACCACCTGGAAGGTCCTTCTAGTCTTTGGTGGCAGAACTATGAGGCTATGCTTCCAACTGGCCAGAATCCTACCTGGAGAGATTTCACTGAGGCTTTTCGCGAGCATCACATTCCTGAAGCCCTCATCGATTGCAAGAGAGAAGAGTTCTGTAGTTTCACCCAGAGTAAGATGGTTGTTGATGCTGATAGTAGAGAGTTTGAGAACCTCGCTCGCTATGCCACAGAAGAAGTGTCCACGGACGCCAAGAAGCAGGCTAGGTTCCGGAAGGGTCTCAACCCCAAGTTGCGTCGTGATCTCCACCTGCATCATTGTGATACATTCCAAGCCCTTGTGAACAAGGCCATCAATGCAGAGACAGCTCAACTCACTTACGAGGAGTCTCGTAAGCACGCCCGTGATTTGGGATCTTCTTCCGGTTCTAGTTCTCAAAAGCGCCGGATTTGGGTTCCAAACTCCGCTCTTCCTCCCGGATATGCACCGAGGCCATCCCATGTGGTGCCTCCCCCAGCTCAGTCGTATGTTTCACCCATGCCTACTGGTAGACCGCTTGTTAGTGCGGGTCCACGTCCAACCTCAGGGACTTGCTTCACATGCGGGAAGCCAGGACACTATGCACGTGACTGCTCTCAGACTAGTTATGCTCCACCCCAGCCCGAGAAGACTGTTGGCTGTGCTAAGCCATCACGCAAGATGATCAGTGTCAAGTCAGCCCCCACTGAATGTGGACGTGTGCATCACGTCTCAGCTAAAGACGCTCATGATGATCCGGATGTCGTTCTTGGTACACTCCTTGTCAATTGTCACCCAGCATCAGTTCTATTCGATACTGGAGCATCTCACTCCTTCATTTCTGAAGGCTATGCTCGTTTGCACGACATGTCATTTTGTGATATGCCAACTCCGCTTGAAATCCAAACCCCAGGGTCTAGATGGCAGACCACCAGAATTAGCCATGGTAGTGAAATCCTTGTTGATAGACTTGTATTCCTTGCATCACTTGTAGCCCTCAAGTCCTCAGATATTAATATCATCTTGGGTATGGACTGGATGACAGCTCATCATGCCAAGATTGATTGTTACACCAGATCTGTTCAGCTTACACACCCATCTGGCAAGATAGTCACTGTCTCCACCAGAGTTGCAAAGCGTCAGCTCTATTCTCTTAATGCCAGCCCTCTTCCAGACCTTGAAGATATCCCGGTAGTCCGTGACTTTCCGGATGTCTTTCCAGAGGAACTGCCAGGTGTTCCACCTGACAGAGATGTAGAGTTCGTCATAGATCTTATCCCAGGAACAGCTCCAATCTCCAGGAGACCTTACAAGATGGCACCCTTAGAACTAGCCGAGCTTAAGAAACAACTTGATGAGTCCTTGCAAAAAGGTTTCATCCGTCCTAGTTCTTCTCCTTGGGCTTGCCCCGTCCTCTTCGTCAAGAAGAAGGATGGTACGGACTGGATGGTTGTAGATTATCGTCCCGTTAATTTGGTCACGATAAAGAACAAGTATCCGCTCCCCAGGATCAACGACCTGTATGATCAGCTCGCTGGATCCTCAGTCTTCTCCAAGATGGATTTGAGGTTAGGATACCACCAAATTAAGATCAGAAACGGGGGCATTCCCAAGACAACTTTTGTCACTCGTTATGGCCAGTACGAGTACACCGTCATGTCCTTTGGCCTAACCAACGCCCCAGCCACATTCTCCCGCTTGATGAACTCGATCTTCATGGAGTACTTAGATAAGTTCGTCGTGGTTTACCTCGATGATATTCTTATTTACTCAAAGAATGAAGAAGAGCATGCCGAACATCTTAGACTTGTATTAGAAAAACTCAGAGAGCACCGCCTTTATGCCAAGTTCTCCAAGTGTGAATTTTGGTTGCCAGAAGTGACCTACCTAGGCCACGTAATTTCTGGTAAGGGCATTGCTGTCAATCCCGAGAGAGTCAAGGCCGTTCTCGATTGGACTCCACCTGAGACCGTTAAACAAGTTAGGAGTTTCCTTGGTCTAGCCAGCTATTGTCGCTGCTTTGTTGAAAATTTCTCCAAAGTAGCCAAACCCCTCACGGAACTTCTCAAGAAAGATAAAAAGTTCGAGTGGTCCCCACAGTGTGAGTACAGTTTTCAGGAACTGAAAAGACGCCTGACTTCTGCTCCCGTACTTGTGCCATCGGATTTCACAAAGGACTTTGTTATCTATTGTGACGCCTCACGACAGGGACTAGGTTGCATTCTTATGCAGGATCGTCATGTGATTGCCTATGCATCTCGACAGTTGCATCCACATGAGGATAATTATCCTACACATGATCTAGAGCTTGCAGCCGTAGTCTATGCACTCAAGACCTGGCGACATTACCTTCTTGGTAAACGTTGCGAGATCTACACCGATCACCAGAGTCTCAAGTATATCTTCACCCAACCGGATCTGAACCTTAGGCAAAGACGTTGGTTGGAGTTAATCACAGATTATGATCTAGGGATTACCTACACCCCAGGCAAAGCCAATGTCATGGCTGATGCGCTAAGCCGTAAATCCTATTGCAACAATCTCATGTTGCAGCAAGGCCAACCACTTCTCCATGAGGAATTCTGTAAGCTTAATCTTCACATTGCTCCTCACGGATTCCTTTCTACCTTGGTGGCGAAACCTACTCTTGTGGATCATATCATAGAAGCCAGAAGCATGATACGGGGATTACCCGGATCAAGAGAAACATTGCCAAAGGTGTTGCTGGTAGTTTCTCTGTTGATGATCGAGGTGTTGTTCTCTTTGGGAACCGCCTGGTGGTCCCCAAGAAGCAACATCTTTGGCAATTGATTCTTAAGGAGGCGCATGAATCTCCTCTCACGATTCATCCTGGTAGCACTAAGATGTATCAGGACCTATGCCAGAGGTTCTGGTGGACTAGGATGAAGAGAGAAATCGCCGACTTTGTTGCTAATTGTGACATATGTCGTCGTGTTAAGGCAGAGCATCAAAGGCCTGCTGGCACCCTTCAGCCTTTAGCTATTCCTGAATGGAAATGGGATAAAGTTGGTATGGACTTCATCACCGGCTTTCACAGGACCAAGAGAGGGAATAACGCTATCTTCGTAGTCGTTGATCGTCTTTCCAAAGTGGCTCACTTCCTTCCTGTTTGAGAGAGTATCACTGCTAGTCAGCTTGCTGACTTATACATTTCTCGAATAGTGTCACTTCATGGTGTTCCACTAGAGATCAATTCAGACCGTGGCAGTCTTTTCACTTCTCATTTCTGGGAGAGTTTCCAAACTGCCATGGGAACCCATCTTTCCTTCAGTACCTCTTTCCACCCTCAGTCGAGTGGTCAGGTGGAACGGGTCAACCAAATTCTCGAAGACATGCTTAGAGCTTGCGTTATCTCATTCGGTATGGATTGGGAGAAATGTCTTCCTTTTGCCGAGTTTGCTTATAACAATAGCTATCAATCCAGCCTCAAGAAAGCTCCTTTGAGGTTCTCTATGGACGAAGATGTCGAACACCTTTGAACTGGTCAGAAACCGGTGAAAGACAATTCTTTGGACCGGACATGATCCAGGAGGCAGAAGAGCAAGTTCGCATCATTCGTGAGAATTTGAAAACAGCCCAGTCTCGTCAAAAGAGCCAGTACGATCGTCATCATAAGGATATGACTTATGAAATTGGCGACCAAGCTTACCTTCGGGTTACTCCTTTGAAGGGTACCCATCATTTCGGTATCAAGGGCAAGTTGGCTCCTCGTTACATTGGTCCCTTTCGCATTCTCGCTAAACGAAGAGAGGTTGCCTACCAGTTGGAACTACCCCCACATCTTTCTCGAGTTCATGATGTCTTCCACGTCTCTCAACTCACGCGTTGCTTCTCGGATCCTATCCGCGGAGTGGACCACGAAACACTTGATCTTCAAGATAACCTCACATACCGAGAGTACCCGGTTCGCATTCTTGATCAAGCAGAGCGTGTTACCCGACGTCAGAACATCAAGTTTCTCAAAGTTCAGTGGTCTCATCATTCCGAGAGAGAAGCTACTTGGGAGCGAGAAGATCGTCTTCGACTGGAGTACCCCGCTTTCTTTCCGTCAACCCCTGAATCTCGGGACGAGATTCTTTCAAGTGGGGGCGAGTTGTCACATCCCTAGTCTGGTATGACCTAGACTAGCTAGTTATTTGTGCATCATGTTTATATTCCATTTAAATTTGAAATGAGGATTGGTGCAACCCTCAGAATCATTTTTGAAATGATCCAAATAAAAATTGCTCCAAAAAGGTCCAAGAAAATGCTCATCTAGCTCTCTGAAAATATTGGACAGAGATAAAAATCAAACCAATATTTTTAAGAGCTCATAAGTATTTATTTTGGGCATTTGGAATTAATGCATAAATATTTGCATTGGAAATATATTAGTTATATATATTAATATATGTCCAAAAATTATGCCACCTGTTGGGGAGCTCTGGAATAATGCCACTAGTTCCTACAAAAATTGGCATAAGGTAATAAAATGATTTAGTATTTTAATTAAATCAAAACATATGTCAGAAAAATAGAAAAAGAAATAAAAAGGGATACTTACCTGGCGCTTAGCTCCTGTGCTGGCCCAGCACTGTGCGGCCTGGCCGGCCCAGCTGGCCAGCCCAGCCCACCTGGCCCCCTCCTCTGTCGTCTTCCTCCCCGACAAGAGGACGGGCGCGTGCCCGACGCGTGCGCGCTCCGCCGCGCCACGCCACCTCCCTCTCTGTCTGCCTGCCCTCTCCCCTCCTCGTCTGGATGCCCCGGAGACGCCACACAGCTACCCCGACCTCTCTCGCACTCTCCCTCGCCCTCGTCCTCTCCTCTGTCACCCTCTCTCGCATGCGCCGAACGCTGTCCTCGCCGCCGTTCGCCGTTGCCGCGGCCACCGCCTCCCCCTCGTCCCTCAGTCGTGTCCACGCGCTCCGCCATTGTGGGCTACGCCTCCTCGACGAGACGCACGGCGCCGGACGCCCTAGAACGCCGCCATCACCATCGTCTTCACCTCCGGCCGCCGCAGATCGCCATCGCCGCCTCGTCATCTCCAGCGCGTCCTCGGCCACAACGAGCAGCCTGCAAGTCCTCTATGAGCCCGGCTTCTTCTCCCCTCTCTTCCCTGGTCGCGCTCGCCCTCTGGCTGTCGTTCCCACCATGGCCGAACCTTCGCCGCCGCCGAGCTCGCCGTCGACGCAGCTCCGGTGACCATTTGGTCACCCCGGCGAGTCCAACCAGCTCGTAGGGCCACGTAGAGCATCCCTAGTGCTTTGCTTCTCCCGTTTTCGCGCTCCAAATGCGCTCTCGTGCACGACCGAACTCCGGCAGCCGCAGCCGAGCTCGCCGCCGTCGACTCCGGCCACCCCAGGCCCAGCCACGGCCACCGCCCGACGCGCCATCGAGCTGGCTCTCCAACGCGCCTAGCCGCGCGCCATTTGGAGCACCACAGAGGAAACCCGGGGCACAAGTACGCCGCGGATCTCGCCGGCGACTAACCGCCGGCGACTAACTATGACACTGACGTGTGGACCCCACACGTCAGGTTTGACCCAGTCAGCCGCAGTTGACTTGCTGACGTCATGCTTACTCAATGCTGACGCAATTATTTATTTTCTGGAATTATTTTAATTCAGGAAATTCCAGAAAATAATTTAAACTTCAAAAATTCATAGAATTCAACCGTAGCTCAGATTGAAATAATTTATATATGAAAAATTATCAGAAAAATGCAACCTTTCCATCTGTACTAGTTTCATGCATGACAAACCAACTTATACATGTTGTATATGAGAAAACACATTATGGCATATATAAGAGCTTACTTTGGAGATGCATTTGAGCTTATGGTTCAAATGGACTTCAAACCAAATGAGTACTAGTTGCATTAGCTCAAACAGCATCACATCTTCATGCCATGTTCATGCATCATATTGTTGCATATGTTTGTGTATTGATTGCCGACACTGTTCCTTCTCGATAGGTCTTGCTCCGGAGACCGTTCCAGAGTACCTGTCTGTGAAGCAGTGCCTCCTCTGTTGATCTACCAGGCAAGCAAACCCCCTTGTTCATTCCGATACAATCCTACTCTCTCGCTCCTGCTCTCAGTTATTGCATTAGGACAACAACGATTCGTCTGCTACTTTGTGCTGCGGTAGTTGAACCCATTCCTCTGCATGACCTGTCATTGCCACAGTAAATAGTTGAAACCCACTAGCATGTGTAGGAGTTGACTGAGCCATGTTGTGTTCCTACCATGCTATGCCTGCTATTGCTTAGAGTTGTGTCAGGTCTGGTTCATTGGGAATGAATTGGAGTGTTACGATATGTTCTGATGCTGAGAGTGAAGTGTGCGAACACGATTTGGTAAAGGTAGTGGTGAGAGGCCATGTAGGAGTACATGGTGGGTTGTCTCACTGGAACCGTCCTTAAGCACTGAGTTCTATGTATGTTGTCCAATGACTCGATACTACCACACATTGGGTTCCGGTAACTCGACCCCTCTCGACTTATTAACCAACTTGGTCTCTGTCCAGGAGTCGCAACTAGTTTCTGTTGTTTGTAGGTAGTGCTATTTTTCTACCAAGTGGCACCCGGCAGGGTGGGCTTGGGACAGACTAGGCACACGTGGCCTGGTGTACCGAGTGGCACCCGGATGGTGGGCTCGGGAACCCTGCACACATCGTTTGGGGCCGTGAGCGACACCCCGGACGGATCTCCTTACGGATGGAACCTGAATAGGCGATAAACCTGGGCTAGAGTCTTGTGTGGTTAGTCAGGTCGTGGCTGACACCCTCGCCAGGCTTCCGTTTGAAGGTTGCCGAGATACATGACGTGTACATGGCGGTAAGTGGCGAGAGCGTGTGTGAAGAAGTACACCCCTGCAGGGTTAACATGATCTATTCGAATAGCCGGGTCCGCGGTTATGGACTTCTTGGATGCTTACATGGTACATAGACAACTTGAAGTGTATACCCTAAAAATCTCAAGACAAGTGTGAGTGCTATGGATGGCCTTCTCGTAGGGAGACGGGGATGAATCCATAGTAGTGTATTGTGTGGTGATTAGTGGACTCGTGTGCGCCATATCACCTCAAGAGTTTCTGGTAGTCGTAGAACAGGATAGCCACTGAGTCAAAGCTGGCTTGCTGCAACTAAACCCCACATTACCTTCTTGATACACATGCATGTATGATAGGATCTGATGTAAGTCTTGCTGAGTACCTTTGTACTCATGTTGCTTTATTTATGTTTTTGCAGCGAAGACTTCGGTCTTAATAGTGTTCTCGTGGACTTCGACGAGTAGTTTGTACCTCAGCTACGATCTTGATCGGATGTTGTAGATAGTCAGGCTCTTCAGCCTTTTTCATTTGTAGATGTCTATACCCAGACATTTAATGCTTCCGCTTGTTGCTTGTATGCTCTGTATGATGGGTCTTGTGACCCCTGTTTGAAATAAAGGCTATGATGGCTCTTTGAGCTTTATCTATATGAGTTGTTGAGTTATGCTGTGATGCCATGTTGTACAACACATACTTGCATGTTATGCGTACATGTAATGTGTATTGCTATGTGTGGGATCTGACTTTCTAGTTGTTTATCCTTAGTAGTCTCTCTTACCGGGAAATGTCTCCTAGTGCTTCCACTGAGCCCTGGTAGCTTGCTACTGCTCCGGAACACTTAGGCTGGCCGGCATGTGTCCTTCTTCGATCATGTGTCTGTCCCTTTGGGGAAATGTCACGCGATGAATACCGGAGTCCTGTTAGCCCGCTACAGCCCGGTTCACCGGAGTCCTGTTAGCCCAGTGCTACAGCCTGGATTCACTCGCTGATGACCGACACATTCGATGCCGGGTCATGGATGCCTGTCCCTATAAGTTAGTGCCACTTTGAGTTTACGACTAGCCATGTCAGCCCGGGCTCCTTATCATATGGATGCTAGCGACACTGTCATATACGTGTGCCAAAAGGCGCAAACGGTCCCGGGCAAAGGTAAGGCGACACCCGTGGGGATACTGTGCGTGAGGCCGCAAAGTGATATGAGGTGTTACATGCTAGATCGATGTGGCATTGAGTCGGGGTCCTGACAGCCTTGGTATCAGAGCCTGACTGCCTGTAGGATTACCAAGCCAAACTGGTCGAAGTTGAGTCTAGAAATTCTTTAGTTATGTAAGGGAATTGATTGTGGGAAGGAACGTAAGGCTCCTTTTACTCCTTTACCTCATGGCCTTCTGATCTGAGTCGTCCTATCTTTCCTACGGGGTTAAGGAACTAGGCTTTCTCTCTCGTCTATCAGGGTCACGTGTTACTACTCCGTAGTCCCATAGGATTGGTTGATCAGAGTCATACCCCAGTTTTGAGTATTTCCGGTGTAGTCTGTTTAGTATGATCTCAGAACCTTGAGTAATGTTGATGAGTATGTTACCACCCCATTTTTAGTAGGATGTCTCATTCTGAGCATTTTACTGCCGTTATGCTGCCGAAATTGCCCGAGAAGTTCGAGAGTTACTAATTATCCTATCCTACATTCTATAACCTATAGATGCTGCTGATTCCGTCCTTGGTTTCGTTTCTCAGGATGTCATCAGCTAAGCGAAGTTCTGTTGCTCGTAGCCAGAACCACGGATATGGTAGGGATGAGGATCCTCCCGACCAGCCTTCATTGACAGAGTTCATGCTAGAAATGGAGAGGAACAAGCGTGAGTCTAACCGTTTGTTGGCACGTATCGAGGAGAACACCGCACATCAGTCTGATAAGTCTGCGACCATTCATGATTTCATTCGCTTGCACCCACCTACCTTTCATCATTCCATCGAGCCACTCGATGCAGATGACTGGCTCCGTAGCATCACTCATAAGCTGCGTTCCGCGAACGTAGCTGAAGATGACAAGGTCACTCATAAGCTGCGTTCCGCGAACGTAGCTGAAGCTGCATTCCACCGGAGTCCTGTTAGCCCAGTGCTACAGCCTGGATTCACTCGCTGATGACCGACACGTTCGATGCTGGGTCATGGATGCCTGTCCCTGTAAGTTAGTGCCACTTTGGGTTTACGACTAGCCATGTCAGCCCGGGCTCCTTATCATATGGATGCTAGCGACACTGTCATATACGTGTGCCAAAAGGCGCAAACGGTCCCGGGCAAAGGTAAGGCGACACCCGTGGGGATACTGTGCGTGAGGCCGCAAAGTGATATGAGGTGTTACATGCTAGATCGATGTGGCATTGAGTCGGGGTCCTGACACTCGTGGAGTTTTGGTGGAGGGCCGCGAGATCCATCTCGGCGCGCTCACGTTCATCGCCGACGACTCCGCCTGGCTTCAGGAGGCACCACTCGACATCGACGCGCTCCCCGTCCGCGGTGCGACGCACTTCCGCGCGTGCATTCGTGGCGTCCTCCTGCGGCAGCCATCGACCCAGTATTGGTCGGCCCCCGTGTCGTCTCCCCGCCCTGTCTCCCACCGGCGCAAGCGCTCTGGCCGGTCAAGACTTTGGAGGTGGGTGAGGAATGCCGTGGCCCGCCAGTCGGCAGCCCCGCAAGTCGCGACAATCGAGCCCGACGAATCCCTCTACGGCCTATTCGACCAGTCGACTGGCTCCGCGGGGACCGCATCCGAGTGCGACAGCAGCGACCCGGTGGCTGAGGTTCTGGTGGTTGATGGAACACACAGTCCTCCCAGTTTCCCTCGCACCGATGGAGGCGCGGGTGGAGGCGACCCGTTGCATCCTCACGATGAATATCTCCCCGAACCTCTCACGTCAGTGCAGCGAGAGGAGCTTCGCCGCCGGAACATGGATGCACTCCACACTCCTATCGTCGGAGAAACCCCCGAGGCCCGGGCCTTGGAGGACGCATGCTTGGCTAACTTGGCCGAGCGCACTCGACTGGAGAATCTCCAGCGAATACTCGACGAGCAAGCGCGTCAGCAGGCTCCCGAGTCCAGTCGACGTCAGCTCTTCCCGCCTATGCAGGTATATCGAACCCCAGTTCAGAATTTGGCAGCCGCCGCCCGTATAGCGGAATCGATTTAGCCCTCCCAGTCGGAGGCTGGCAGGGGCTTGTTGCAAATCAGAGCGTTGCTCCGGGCGGCGGGAAACCAGAATTCCGCCGTTTCTCAGTCGCGGAATAGGATCCACAGTCGATCCGTTGCAACAGATATAGTCCAGTCGGCTCACAGCCCGAGATCGCCCCCGAGGCGTGAGGGACGTGGTGACTGGCATGATCAGTACAGGAGGAATGAGCAGTATGATCACCGATTCGATCGTGATGATCGACGTCGGGTGCCAACCCCTCCCCCAAGGAGTGGGTCGTATGCGCCTCGACGGCAAGATGACAGACGCCCTCATAGTGTTGGGCAGAGGATTCCAGTCGACCCTAGGGACCCAGGCTTTAATGCGAGATCCATCCTCATTCAAGGTTTGGTTGACAGGAACAGAGCTCATCGAGAAGGCCACAACAGAGATGCACCTGCCAGCAGCAGAGTACATTCTTCAGGGCCAGAGTGTTTCAGTCAAGCCATCAGGGCCACAGTGATTCCTCCCAACTTCAGGTTGGCGACCGGAGTCAGCAAGTTCACCGGCGAGTCTAAGCCTGACGCTTGGCTCGAAGACTACCGAGTGGCTGTCCAGATTGGTGGCGGCAATGATGAGGTGGCTATGAAGCATTTGCCTCTCCTATTAGAGAGCTCAGCCAGAGCGTGGCTGAATCAGTTAGCGCCCAGCAGCATCTACACTTGGGAGGATCTCTCTCGAGTGTTTGTCACAACCTTTGATGGAACATGTAAGCGACCAGCAGGCCTTACAGAATTGCGGTCCTGCGTGCAAAAACCGAGTGAAACTCTGAGGGATTACATCCAGAGGTGGATCACTTTGCATCACACGGTTGAGAATGTGCTAGATCACCAAGCAGTTTGTGCCTTTAAAGAAGGCGTCAAGAACGAAGAGTTGAACCTGAAGTTCAGTCGGACCAGAGAAATATCTCTGAATCGGATGATGGAAATTGCCACCAAATACGCTAACGGAGAAGATGAAGATCGACTCCACAGTGGCAAGCAGAAAGCAGTCGCCCAGGAAATCGGAGGCAATTCCAGTCGGAAGCAGAAGCGAAAGGCCGAGCCAGCCGCTCCTGGGGAGGCCCTGGCCATGACCCAGGGAAAATTCAAGGGAAAACCCAAGGGGCCCTGGAACCCCAAGAAAGTCAAGGATCAAGATGGAAATGATGTTTTGGATCTGCCATGTCACATCCACACCAAGAAAGATGAAGAGGGTAATTTTATTTACCCAAAGCATACCACTCGACAGTGTCGGCTCCTAATCCAGCAGTTTCAAGGCAAACAGTCCAAGGACAAGGAAAAAGAGTCGGACAGAGTTGAGGACAAGGAAGACAGTGACGATGGGTACCCCCAAGTCAATTCCACCCTGATGATTTTTGTTGATGTCGAAAGCAAAAGTTGACTGAAAGTCATTAACCGTGAAGTGAATATGGTTGCCCCGGCAACACCCAGCTACCTGAAGTGGTCTCAGACTGCCATCACGTTCGACCAGTTCGATCACCCTGCGCACATTGCCACCCCTGGGAGGCAAGCTCTGGTGGTTGATCCAATTGTCGAAGGCACTCGACTGACCAAAGTCCTGATGGATGGTGGCAGCGGCCTGAACATACTGTATGCAGAAACGTTGAAAGGGATGGGCATTCCGATGTCCAGGCTCAGTGCCAGCAACATGAGCTTCCATGGAGTCATTCCTGGAAAGAAAGCCGAGTCACTCGGCCAGATTGCTCTCGATGTGGTTTTCGGTGATTCAAAGAATTACCGCAAGGAAAAGTTGACATTTGAGGTTGTGGACTCCCAAAGTGCTTATCATGCTATTCTAGGCCGGCCAGCTTATGCACGCTTCATGGCTCGACCGTGCTATGTGTATCTCAAGTTGAAGATGCCCGGCCCCAAAGGCGTGATCACCGTTACAGGCAATCGGAAGAAAGCAGAGGAGTGTTTTCAGAAAGGATCAAAGATCGCTGATGCTCAGATGTCAGTAGTTGAACTGCAAGAGTACCAGAAGACTGCTGATCCGAGTGAATTGCTGCGAGCAAAGAAGCCAGCTTCAGAATCAGCTTTTCAGTCGTCCGGTGAAACTAAGCCAGTTCACATTCACCAGACCGACCCCAATGTCGCCCCAACTCACATCTCAACGACGGTCTACTCCAAATAGGAAGAAGCGCTCATCCAGTTCCTCCGTGAGAACTGGGACATCTTCGCATGGAAGCCTTCTGACATGCCTGGAGTTCCCAGGGGGCTGGCTGAGCACCGTCTACGAGTCGACCCGAAGTTCAAGCATGTGAAAGAACATCTTCGACGGTCCACCGTCCAGAAGAGGAAAGCTATTGGCGAGGAGGTGGCTCGGCTCTTAGCAGCAGAGTTCATCCGAGAGATTTACCACTCCGAGTGGCTCGCCAATGTCGTCATGGTCCCCAAGAAGGACAAGTCGCTTCGCATGTGCATTGACTTTAAACATATCAATCGGGCCTACCCGAAAGATCATTTCCCTCTCCCCCGCATCGACCAGGTAGTCGACTCGACCGCGGGGTGTGAGCGTTTGTCTTTTCTAGATGCTTATTCAGGGTACCATCAGATCCGTCTGTATGGACCCGACGAGATCAATACGGCTTTCATCACCCCATTCGGGTGCTTCTGTTATGTCACCATGCCCTTCGGCCTCAAGAATGCTGGAGCCACGTTCATGAGGATGATTCAGAAGTGTTTGCTCACTCAGATCAGTCGGAACGTAGAAGCATACATGGATGATATTGTGGTTAAGTCACGGAAAGGTTCTGACCTACTGACTGACCTTGCCGAAACCTTTGCTAACCTCAGGAGATATGATATCAAGCTCAATCCATCAAAGTGCACATTCGGAGTTCCAGGTGGAAAGTTACTCGGTTTTCTCGTTTCCGAACGAGGGATCGACGCCAATCCCGAGAAAGTTGGCACCATACTCCGGATGAAGCGCCCCGTGCGTGTACACGATGTCTAGAAGCTTACAGGTTGCTTGGCCGCTCTAAGTCGATTCATTTCTCGTCTCGGTGAAAAGGCATTGCCCCTTTACCGACTGATGAAGAAGTCCGACAAGTTCGAGTGGACTCCAGAAGCTGATGCAGCGTTTGCAGAGCTCAAAGCTCTGCTCTCCACCTAGCCGGTGCTTGCTGCCCCAATCAGTAAAGAGCCTCTGCTACTATACATTGCGGCCATGGGACAAGTTGTCAGTACAGTACTTACGGTCGAGCGGGAAGAAGAAGGAAAGGCCTTCAGAGTTCAGCGCCCAGTATATTATGTGTCTGAAGTTTTGACCCCTTCGAAGCAAAGATATCCCCATTACCAGAAGCTTGTATATGGGATCTACATGACCACGAAGAAGGTTGCACACTACTTCTCTGACCATTCCATTACAGTCGTCAGCGACTCTCCACTGTCAGAAATCTTGCATAACAGAGATGCAACTAGTCGAGTGGCGAAGTGGGCGATTGAACTCCTTCCCCTAGATATCAAGTTTGAAGCAAAGAAGGCTATCAAGTCCCAAGCAATTGCAGATTTCATCGCCGAATGGATTGAACAGCAGCTTCCGACTCAAGTTCACTCGGAGCACTGGACCATGTTCTTCGATGGATCTAAGATGCTGAATGGTTCCGGTGCTGGGGTAGTCTTGGTCTCCCCCCGAGGAGATAAGCTCAGATATGTTCTCCAGATTCACTTTGATTCCTCCAATAATGAAGCAGAATATGAAGCACTCTTGTATGGGTTGCGCATGGCCGTTTCACTCGGCGTCCGGTGCCTCATGGTCTATGGCGACTCAGATTTGCTGGTTAATCAGGTGATGAAGGAGTGGGACGTCAAAAGCCCAGCTATGACTGGCTACTGCAACACGGTACGAAAGCTAGAAAAGAAATTCGAGGGGCTAGAGCTTCATCACATCCCCCGACTGAAAAATCAAGCAGCTGATGATCTGGCAAAGATAGGCTCCAAGAGAGAAGCCATTCCCAGCAATGTGTTTTTGGAGCACATCCGCTCGCCGTCAGTCCAGGAGGATCCTTTTACAGAAGAAGCCCCGCAACCGAAAAGTGCCACAGATCCGACTGAAGTCGAAATTCCTGCTGTGCTCGACCTAGTCATGGAGGTCTTGGCAATCACTCCCGACTGGACGGTACCATACATCGCGTATATCTTGAGGAAAGAACTCCCGGAGGACGAGGAAGAGGCTCGACAGATCGTCCGCCGATCCAAGGCCTTCACATTCATAAAGGGATAGTTGTATAGGGAAAGCGCGACTGGAATCGGTCAGAAGTGCATAACACCAGAAGAGGGTCAGATAATCCTTGATGATATCCACTCGGGGACCTGTGGTCACCATGCGTCCTCTCGGACCATTGTGGCTAAAGCATACCGAGCGGGATTTTACTGGCCAAGAGCAAATGAGATGGCAAAAGAGATAGTCGACAAGTGTGGAGGTTGCCAGTTCTACTCCAACATGTCACACAAGCCTGCATCAGCCCTGAAGACCATTCCACTCGTCTGGCCCTTTGCTGTCTGGGGACTGGACATGGTTGGTCCACTGAGAACAGGCAGGAGCGGATTCACGCATGTGCTTGTGGCATTCGACAAGTTCACCAAATGGATTGAAGCCAAGCCTATCAAAAATCTTGATGCCAGCACTGCTATTGGTTTCATCAGAGAGTTGATATTCAGATATGGGGTCCCGCATAGCATCATCACTGACAATGGGTCAAACTTCGATTCAGACAAGTTCAGAGCTTTTTGCGCCTCTCAAGGCACACGAGTCGACTACGCGTCGGTCGCGCATCCTTAGTCGAATGGACAAGCTAAAAGAGCAAATGGTCTGATTCTCAAAGGACTGAAGCCTCGATTGATGCGTGATCTCAAGCACGCAGCAGGCGCTTGGGTCGACGAACTTCAGTCGGTTTTGTGGGGGCTGAGGACCACCCCGAACCGGTCAACCGGAAGAACGCCATTCTTTCTGGTTTACGGAGCCGAAGCCGTCCTGCCAAGTGATCTACTTCACAACGCCCCCAGAGTCGAGCTTTATAACAAAGACGAAGCAGAGCAAGCCCGGCAAGACGCAGTCGACCTCCTAGAGGAGGAGAGGGAAATGGCTATGATCAGATTGACCATCTATCAGCAAGACTTGCGTCGATTCCATGCCAGAAATGTGAAGAGCCGAGCCTTCCAGGAAGGAGATTTGGTCCTCCGAGTGGATCAACAGAAACCACACAAAATTGCTCCTACATGGGAAGGCCCCTTCATCGTCACCAGAGTCCTCCACAATGGAGCGTATCACCTCTACAATGTTGATCACCAGATCGACGAGCCACGAGCTTGGAATGCGGAACTGCTCCGCCCCTTTTACACTTGAGTTCTCCCTTGGACAAGATGTAATAAGAAAAAATTTCTGCAGTTTATTTTTACCAAAGACAAGAGTGTTCCAATAATTGCTGTCACTCTTGTTTGCATACGAAATCCCCCAGTGGGTGACTTAGCTGCGAATCCGTTTCGCCTAAGTTTGAAAAAATCCTACTGAGTGGAGAGCAATCCTCCCACTCGGGGGCTTAGCTGCAGTCCAGTACTCGCCTAAGTTCTCCCACTCGGAGACTTAGCTGCAGTCAGGCACTCGCCTAAGTTTGAAAAAATCCTACCGAGTGGAGAGCAATCCTCCCACTCGGGGGCTTAGCTACAGTCCAGTACTCGCCTAAGTTCTCCCACTTAGAGACTTAGCTGCAGTCAGGCACTCGCCTAAGTTTGTAAAAATCCTACCGAGTGGCGAGCCAGACTCCCACTCGGGGGCTTAGCTGCGGCCCAGTGCTCGCCTAAGTGTTTAAAAATCCTACCGAGTGGAGAGCAAACCTCCCACTCGGGGGCTTAGCTACAACCCAGTGTTCGCCTAAGTGTTTAAAAATCCTACCGAGTGGCGAGCCAGACTCCCACTCGGGGGCTTAGCTGCGGCCCAGTGCTCGCCTAAGTGTTTAAAAATCCTACCGAGTGGAGAGCAAACCTCCCACTCGGGGGCTTAGCTGCAACCCAGTGTTCGCCTAAGTGTTTAAAAATCCTACCGAGTGGCAAGCCAGACTCCCACTCGGGGGCTTAGCTACGGCCCAGTGCTCGCCTAAGTGTTTAAAAATCCTACCGAGTGGAGAGCAAACCTCCCACTCGGGGGCTTAGCTGCAACCCAGTGTTCGCCTAAGTGTTTAAAAATCCTACCGAGTGGCGAGCCAGACTCCCACTCGGGGGCTTAGCTGCGGCCCAGTGCTCGCCTAAGTGTTTAAAAATCCTACCGAGTGGAGAGCAAACCTCCCACTCGGGGGCTTAGCTGCAACCCAGTGTTCGCCTAAGTGTTTAAAAATCCTACCGAGTGGCGAGCCAGACTCCCACTCGGGGGCTTAGCTGCGGCCCAGTGCTCGCCTAAGTGTTTAAAAATCCTACTGAGTGGAGAGCAAACCTCCCACTCGGGGGCTTAGCTGCAACCCAGTGTTCGCCTAAGTGTTTAAAAATCCTACCGAGTGGAGAGCAAACCTCCCACTCGGGGGCTTAGCTATAACCCAGTGTTTGCCTAAGTGTTTAAAAATCCTACCGAGTGGCGAGCCAGACTCCCACTCGGGGGCTTAGCTGCGGCCCAGTGCTCGCCTAAGTGTTTAAAAATCCTACCGAGTGGAGAGCAAACCTCCCACTCGGAGGCTTAGCTGCAGCCCAGTGCTCGCCTAAGTGTTTAAAAATCCTATCGAATGGCGAGCCAGACTCCCACTCGGGGGCTTAGCTGCAGCCCAGTGCTCGCCTAAGTGTTTAAAAATCCTACCGAGTGGAGAGAAAACCTCCCACTCGGAGGCTTAGCTGCAGCCCAGTGCTCGCCTAAGTACAGGACACAACCCAATCCGCAAGGACGACGAGGCGCAAGTCGACTGCTACCTTCTCCTTCGGAGTTGCGCTGCAAATACAAGGTTATTCCAAGTGAAGATCAAGTTCCACTCGATGAATCAAATCATGAAGATATTCAACGAGAAATCAAGATCTGATAAAGCCTAAAAGGTCCCAGACCTCAGATCAAAGTACTCGAGCCCTCGGCTCGGAGGAGTTTAACGGTTACAAATCCACTCGGCATTCCGAGGCAAATTTAAAGTGAAGCATAAAAGTTTTTCATTCCTTAGGAGGAGGACTGGAAGGGGCGACGAACTCGTCCAAGTCGATCCCGTCCGCAATACGAGTGGCAGCAGCAATGAAAGCCTCCATGAAGTCTTGAAAGTTGTGCTTCCTGGTATTGGCAACTTGGATGGCGGCCAGCTTTTCTTCTCGCGCCTCCTTGCAATGGATGTGGACCAGAGACAGAGCGACATCAGCACCACATCTAGCAGAAGATTTCTTCCATTCCGCCACTCGACCTGGAACTTCATTAAGTCGAGCCATCAGGGACCCGAGGTCGTTCCGGAGCGTCGTCCCAGGCCAGAGTGATGTGTCGATCCGCGACATCGCAACCTTCAGTCGAGCAAGATAGTCAACCACGCTGGCAATACGAGACTCCAGACGGAGCACGTTCATTGCAGCCTCGTCCTTGACAAGGGAGTTAGCAGGGTCCAAGCCTGGCTCCACTCGACTGGTCTCCTCTTCAAAGTTCTGACAGAATTCTGCAAACATGATTCAAGAATAAGACAGTGACCCTACACAGACCTGGTAACTGCAAGACAGTCGGGGCATAGTAATTACCTTTGAGCACGACGAACAGCTTCTTGGCGAGTCCACCGAGATAAGCCTCCAGATCGTTCCTCTTCCCCGCCAGCTCACCTGCCTTGTCGTGCAGAGCCACGTTGTCGCTCTTCAGTTGGCTGACCTCTTGATTGGCTACCTCGAGAGCAGCTTTCAGTCTTGAGTTCTCCTGCTCAAGAGCTCCGACCGAGGCCATTTTCTCTTCAGCAAGCCTCGTTTTGTCCAAGACCTCCTTCTGTGCCTCTGCAAGATCTTGATCCTTCTTCTTCAGAGCTTCCTCCAGTTTATCTGCGGCGCATCGAGTGCAATCAACATCAAGAATGGACAAGAAAGAAAAGCCACTCGTCAAGAATGGAGAACCCCACCAGCCATACCTTTTGCTTCTTCTTGCGCCTTCTTCAAATTCTCCTGAGCAAGCTTCAAGTTAAGATTGAGCTGGATCTGCTGATTCTCCAACTCAGTATAGCGAGCTACAAGTCCGCAGGATTTCTGTAAAAAGAAAAATCAGTCGACAGACATTCAAAATAAGTTGCTTCCGAGTAACTAAGAGATAATGATGACGTTTGTAAGACTACAGCCGAATCAAGAACATTCGACAGTAGTCTCGGGGACTACACCCAGTGGGTGCACTCAGCGTGCCCCCACTATAAAAAAAGTCGACTGCCCGCAGTCGACCGGATACAGTCCCATTCGACATGGCCTGACCAAAACGAGTGAAGAAATACAGCTACAGCAACACAATATAAAGACTACAGTCGACTGCCAGCAGTCCACCGCAGTCTCGGGGACTACACCCAGTGGGTGCACTTAGCGTGCCCCCACTCGCCCAAGAATTGGCAGACACACCCAGTGGGTGTACAGATACAAAGATCTTCGGAAAAGAGATTCTTCAAACAGCATATCATAATAGACCAAGTGTTGAGTCGACTGGCCTGGACATTGCTCTGAAGAGCCGAGCTTGCGTCATAAGCTGCTTGGCTGGCCTCCCGAGCCGCCTTCACTTGCTCCATCATGATCCCCGCCTGGCGTATAGCCTCTTTTGCGGCAGCCGCTTGGTCCTCAGGGACAGGGTACGCGGCAAAAAGCGAAGGCGGATCCGCAGTCGACATCGAAGGCCGCACACTTGTCAGAGGAATGGCGAAAGTCACAGAAGCCCAAGCGGTGTCACCACCATCCCGAGCTACAGCCTCAGACGCCGGAGCAGATTGGGGGATCTTGTCAGCCGACGCCCTCTTGTTCCTCCTCATTCTCAGTGGTTCGTTGTCGTCGTCATCCGGGAGGTCGATAACATGAGGAGGGGCTACAAGGGAAACATTCAATCGACCGGAGTAGCAATAAATGTTCAGTCGACTCAAAACGGAACATCAGTAATCGTACCAAGGTTGGAGGTAACAACATCCTCCATCTCTTGGTCGTCGTCCTTGGCGGAGATCTCAGAAGTAGCAGCGCTGCAAAACTCGAAAATCAGTCAGTTGGCTCAATGAATCGACCAAGGATCTGTCCACGGTCGACGAAGGAAAGCAAGTTTTATTATTACCTAGAAATGGTGGGGACGGCCATCTTCATCTTGGGCAGAGCCTTGGGCGGCTTGGACGGCGTCGCGCGTGGGTGCTTGGGAGTCTTTCCAGTCGGCGTAGGAGAAGAGGTCCGAGGGCGTTTCGACGACTGCCCAACAGGAGCAGTCGCCCTACCACGCTCCCGCGCTGGATCGTGTGTGAGCTTGGATCGCCCCTTCGGGCGGGGGGGTTCAACCTCCTCCTCCTCTTCGCTGGAGTCGACGTCGTCGCCTCCCTCTCCTTCACCGTCGGACTCCCACTCGCCTTGATCGTCTCCGCTCTCACCTCCGCTCGCCTCCCCTTCCTCAGTTGGCCCCTGTGCCCCGTTGGGCGTCGAGTACATCTCAGTAGTCGCCTGAAAAACAACAGACAAGACAAATTTCAATCGACCAACTCAAAGAAGACCAATGAAGAAAACAAGATCTCAGTCAGGAGCATAAAGACATACCCGGTCCACGTCATACGAGTTGTCGAGTGGAATTACCCTCCTGGCTCCTCGGGGGTTGTCTTTGTTCCCCGTGATGCTCGACAGCCACCCCTCCAGCATCTCGTCGGTAACCTCCTCCGGGTGGACCCGAGTGGTGTCGTCGAGACCCGAGTACAGCCACATCGGGTGGTCACGGCCTGGAGCGGTTGGATGCGCCTCCGGAGGAAGACCTCCAGCAAGTCCATACCTGTCACGCCCTCACGGACAAGCTCAACCACTCGACCAGCCAGCACTTTGACTTGGGCCTTTTCCTCCGGCGTCACTTTCAGAGAAGCAGGTTTTTCAGCTCGGTCGAGTGAGAAAGGGGGAAGACCAGTCGACTGTCCTGGGGTCGCCTGGTCTTGACAGTAGAACCAGGTCGCCTGCCAACCGCGGACCGACTCCAGGAAAGTGATAGATGGAAAACAACTCTTTCCTCTCGTCTGGATCGCCAGGCCCCCGCACAGCTGGATCACCTGCGTCCTTTTGTCACTCGACTTGGCCTTCTTGACCGATTGGGAACGACAGGTAAAGATGTGCTTGAAGAGTCCCCAATGGGGGCGGCAACCCAAGAAACCCTCACACATGGAAATGAAAGCAGCAAGATATACGATGGAGTTGGGAGTGAAGTGGTGGAGCTGCGCTCCTAAGAAGTTCAGAAAGCTCCGGAAAAAAGGATGGGGCGGCAAAGAAAACCCTCGGTCGACATGGGTGGCTAGGAGCACACACTCACCATCGCGAGGCTGAGGTTCGATCTCTCTCCCCGGGAGACGCGCAGCTTCGTGGGGAATGACCCCCCCCTCGACCATGTCGTCGAGATCTTCTTGCCGGATCACTGACGGCATCCAGTCGCCCTGGATCTAGCCGCAGGGCAGAGCAGACCTTGAGGAAGATCCGCCCCGAGCGGATCTCTTCCCTTTCCCTTGCGCTGCCGCCTTCTTCGCGCGCTCCAGAGCGGATGTCTTGTCCTTCGCCATCGTCGCCGGCAAATCTCGCATGGGTCTGCGGCGCTAGGGTGAGAGCGGAGGTGGCGGAGGAGCTTGCGAAGGGAGAGAGGAAGAAGAGAGCACACTGTTTGGAAACCCCAAGCCGGCTACTTATAAGAGGCCGCTCCCGAGTGGCTGACTGGTAGGCCCAGGCAATCCAGTCAAATCCGGCAGCAGACGCGCGCGCAATACGTGGCGAAAAAGGTGGCGCGGAAATCGAGGAGCTTCCGCTTTATCGCTTCCGATTACTGCGGCCGCTCCCGTCCCGCGCGCTTCCCGAAATCCGAATCCCGCGACATCCGCGGGCCGCAAAACAACTTGTCAAAACAGAAGACCCCGCTCGCGCCGACACTCGGTATGTCACAAGTAAAGAAGTTCACTCGACAAAAGGCCTGGAATGGATCAAGGCGACTGAAAGAGGTTGATGACGTCATCCATGACGATTGACCCGAAACAAGGTACTCATGTAGCCCAAAGAACCGGTCGGAAAGATCTCCAACTCTTTCCCCATTCAAACCTCGATCCATTCGGGGGCTAATGATGAAGCTATGTACCTAGGGTAGGGGCACATACCTGTCCAAAGAGCCCTACCCAGGGACATCCCTAGGAGAAGTCACCTTTCAGTCGACTCGAAGGTATCCCACTCAACGGGTCCAAGACACTCGACCAAGAAGCTATCACTCGACCATGAAGCCAACCACTCGACTGCCAGGAGACCTAAAGTCACTCCGCAGGCAAACGGTCGGCTATTAAGTAGTCTTTATGGTCATTATAGCACTTTATTAGGGGCGTTACCAGTAACGCCCAACCTTAAATGTACCTTAAACCCTGCATCACTGAGGGCAGGAGAGGGCCAGCGAACTCTATATAAGCCACCCCCCTCCTCAGTATGAAGGGTTCGCACCCCTGTTATTCACACACGTATAATCCAATCGACCGCCTCCGGGCACCGAGACGTAGGGCTGTTACTTCCTTCGAGAAGGGCCTGAACTCGTAATCCTCGTGTGCTTATAGCTCCTCCATAGCTAAGATCTAGCCTCTCCATACACACCCCCCTACATCACTGTCAGAGTTAGAACCACGACAGTGGGCGATTCCCTTCGCCAGGTACCCGGCCGCCCGAAGCTCGGCGATGTCCTCCTCCTGGACGGAGGAGGCCATCCACTTGCCTTGACCTCCGGATCCGGACATGGTTGAGTGCTTGCTCGAGATGGAGAAGATGAGAACTTGGGCGTTGGAGCTCAAGAGTGGAAGGGCAGAGGAAGATAAAAGGCGTGGGTGAAGAAAAGGGATTCTTATCCCCTTATAAAGGCAGTAAATATTGAACGCCTCCCCACTCGCCTTAAAATTCGCCTCCTCCCAAGGGCTGTGTAAAATGGCACGGTTGGGTTAACCACGCTCGTATTGATGAAAATCCCGCAATAAGGGGACACGATCTCTGCTTTGACAAGACGTGCCAATTGAAACCGCATCTCGTAACACGGGATGGCAAACAAAACGATTCGATATAGTGACCGGGCAGACGTGATGTCACGTTGTAAAAAAGTTGTCAGCAGATTGGATTCGTGAAATATATATTCTCTCTACGGTTGTGTGTGGTGTGAGTTACAGGTCCAGACACATCGGTACGTCTGAAGACTGTTTGGGAGTTCGGAAGGAGGAACCCGCCTTGCAATGCCGAAGACAAATCTACGCGCCGGATACCTTGTCATTGAAGCCAGGTTCAGGGGCTACTGAGGGAGTCTTGGACTAAGGGGTCCTCGGGTGTCCGGCCTATTAGCCATGGGTCGGACTAATGGGCTGTGAAGATACGAAGACCGAAGACTGTACCCGTGTATGGATGGGACTCTCCTTGGCGTGGAAGGCAAGCTTGGTGACCGGATATGCAGATTCCCTTCTTTGTAACCGACCTTGTGTAACCCCGGATCCTCCCAGTGTCTATAAAAGCCGTAGGACTTAGTCCAGAGGGAGAGATATTCATTATCATAGCCATACAAGCTATACCTCTAGGGTTTAGCCATTATGATCTCGAGGTAGATCAACTCTTGTAATACTCATATTCATCAATATCAATCAAGCAGGACGTAGGGTATTACCTCCATAGAGAGGGACCGAACCTGGGTAAACATCGTGTCCCTTGTCTCCTGTTACCATCGACCTTAGACGCACAGTTCGAGACCCCCTACCCGAGATCCGCCGGTTTTGACACCGACAAAGACGATCACCACGGCGATGATTCCCATGGCGGCACTCCGGCACCACCGAAAGAGGGGGAAGAGAGTCTCCCCCTTGTGCTTCCTCCATGGCCTCCCCCTAGATGGGGAGAGGTTCTCCCTCTTGTCCTTGGCCTCCATGGTGATGAAGGCCCCCTCTAGCTTCCTCCTCCATGGCCTCCAGTGATCATGGCCCCTCCGGCAGGGTACCAGAGAGGGCCTAGATTGACTTTTCGTGGCTACAGAGGCTTGCGACGGTGGAACTTCCGATCTGGGTTTCTTTTTGGAGGTTTCTATATTTATAAGAATTTTTGGCGTCGGTCTCACGTCTTAGAGGCTTAGAGGCTTGTGGCCTCCTCGGGACTCTTCTAGTCCAACTCCGGTGCTTCGGGGGTCTCTTTTGGTCCATAAAAAATCACCATAAATTTTCAGCCCATTCCGAGAACTTTTATTTGTGCACAAAGAACGACACCACGGTAGATCTGCTAAAAATAGCGTCAGTCTAGGTTAGTTCTAATCAAATCATACCAAAACCATATAAAATTGTTGTAAACATGGCATGAATACTTCATAAATTATAGATATGTTGGAGACGTGTCAGCATCCCCAAGCTTAATTCCTGCTCGTCCTCGAGTAGGTAAATGATAAAAGAAATAAGTTATGAAGTGTGAATGCTAGCATAGTGCATAAATTTGATCAATGATAGTTCCAAACACCTTTTCTAGCATCATTATATATCATAAACAGTAGCTCATCTCATAAAACTTCTCATGATCAAGTAACAAGCTATTCACATGTCAAAGTATAGACCATAAAGTTTCTTGAAAACTAACAAACTATGTTCTCAGTCACCAAACAATTGCAATTCATCTTACTTTCAAGAAGGGTCTATGTAAGAGCTATGATTTAGCAAATTCCACATACTCAACTATCATATGTTCTTCCATGATTGCTAACACTCAAAGCATATTGTTAGAACAAATAGCCTCCGTCGAACACAGAGAAAGATAGGGGCTTAATGTTTCGCCTCCCAACTTATTTATCATATAGATAATTGTCAACAATAATAACTCATGATCAAATATATTTGAATGGTCATATATGCTTGGATTTCCCCCCACCACATGATGCTTGCCAACTAAAGGATAATTGAGGTTGAAATAAGAAGGAATACTATTGACTCTTGCATAAAAGTAAATACACGAAAGTAAAAGATAGGCCCTTCGCAGAGGGAAGCAGTGGTTGTCATGCATTTTTTATTTTGGGATGTGCAAACCCTTAGTGCGAAGGAACGTCACGTTGAATTTCCCTTTGTGATAGCAACCTTTATTATGCAGTCCGTCACTTCTATTTATTTACCATCACAAATTCATACAACGCTTATTTTCCCTTACAATAAAAGATCATACATATTTAGGAGCAATTTTTATTGCTTTTTGCACCGATGACAACTTACTTGAAGGATCTTATTCAATCCATAGGTAGATATGATGGACGCTTATGGCAAAAAACTGAGTTTAAGGGTTTTGGATGCACAAGTATTATCTCTACTTAGTACAAATTTTTGGCTAGTAAAAAACAAGATAGAGTGAGATACGAAGTGTAAAATAAAGTGCATTGATTTAGACCAACATGGAATTGTTACCTCATGCACATTATCTATTTTCGCCCTGGAAAGTCGTCCCGTGTTGGGGGACTACTCCTTTTATGGAGGAGGAACCTATGGGAACGGTAGTCCTGCATCGAGATTGTTAGTTGATTACCGCTGCACACTTTATCAAGATCAACCTATGGGAATAGCCGTCCCTTCCTTACCAAAGAAAGGAAAAAATTGAATCGGTTCAATTCTTGCCCTCATATCGAAATGAATCAAGAACGCCCGTGTAGATGATTCTTTACTGCGACAACATTGAGGGTTCCTCGAATAATGCAATATCTCATACCGGGTAAATCCTTAACCCTTCCCCCTCTTACTAATACTACAGAATGTTCTTGTAACTTATGCCCATCCTATCTACTCTACCTTTTTGTTAGCCCATCCCTTTGTTTTAATGCAGACTTTGATGGAGATCAAATGGTTGTTCAAGTCCAAACTGTTGAGGCCCCTTAGAGGTTCTAACCATGGAGCACGAGGGTCCTAAAAACATAATAACTCGGTCATCTATTTCAAATGAATATCTCATTTTTTAGCAACAGGGTTATGAAAACCCACCAGAAGCAAGTAGACGAATTGTATGTGCCAATTACCATTTAGCTAGCAAGCTCATAAATTCCCTTTGCCCCTACTGTACTCCAGCTTGGTAGTTTCCAAACTCCTGTAGCAGTTCTTGAACACCTAGAGGTGTCTGCTCTATAGGATCAGCATCTAGAGTTGATTTGTATTTTGTATTCTATACTATGTTTTCTTTATATATTAAATACAAAGCCCTTACTCTTTCTTTTGTTTGGAAAGCTCGAACACACAATGTTCCTAGGCAGTCTCTCTCGGGAAACATGGCCCAATTTCTCTTCTTTCTTTTCACGCGAGCAACAATTGGGAATAAAACAGACAGTGACCATGAGTTTAAAATGTAAAAAAAGGGAAGAGTGCATTCTCCACTTTCTTAGCTCGAAAATGCGTAATATAGTGATGTCATGTGTCTGTTTCTTTGAAAAGGTAAATGAATGGTGTCGATTTCCACACTGAGATTGCCTAAGAGGAAAATGATTTAATCTTTTATAAGAACTAAAGTTTCATCAGAATATAAAAATAGAAGTTACTCTAGGGATAACAGGCTGATCTTCCCCAAAATCGAATGTGTTTGTTTTTATATTATTTCGTGAAGGAATGAAAAGATACCTCAAAATACTTCAATTGGTACGCACAAGAAATAGGCCACGCAAAGGGGCCAGCAGCCCCCAAACCAAAGTCTGAGACGTACAATTACAACTCAAATTACTTCAGATATTTCTAGAGGCATTTGGGGCAATGCGAGCCCAGGTCCCGAAGATACCTGATTCTAAGTATGTTATTGAAGCGTTAAAGCGAGATTCAGGCCCTTTATAGGGAAGGCATATCATAGAGAATTATAATTCTCGATTCAAGCAAAGAGTGAGAAGTATGGCTTGGCCAGGAAAGCAGTAGTAGTGGCAGAGGTCGAGGTTCAAAAGAGAAATCCACACTCCTAATTCTTGGCTAGTGGTGAACGGAAACAAAATACTTTTCCTTGCTCTTTTGGGGTTTTTAAGGTGACCGGTGCCTTTCAAAAGTGTGCTTTGGGCCCAACTTCTTTCACGATCATGTCACGTCAAGGTACAGAAGAAAAAAGAACTGCAAATCCGATCCAATTCCCCCTCCACCCATTTTTAAATTTTGAATTTGAAATACTTTAATTATTATTTTTCCTTATACGGGAGCAGCCCTGGCTGAGTATTTTATGTACCGCGACCGACCTAACAGCTATCTGCGGCTGCTTCTTCATCATTCCGTTCCCTTTTTCAAACTCCACTTCTTCGTTAGGAATCGAGGATCTTTTAACAATACCCTGAAGCCCTAGACACTTGTTGCAAATAGTGTGGAATGGAACCAAATCTTTTCTATTTAGTAGTCTAAGTTTCTCGACGAGGATAATTAATTCTGTCAACTACTCGATACAACGAACTATTAGATCACGTCTTTCCTCGTTCATGGTTCTATATTCTTGTGTCCTAACTGGAATAAAAGAATTAGTACATCTGTTCCGCCCAAAATGGCCTAGTGGGGCCTATAGGACCATATGTCACTGCTTAATTTCTATTTTAGAGCATGGTTTGAAGGGGTTGTGGGTGATTCCCCTGAAAGGTGTGGAAAGTCACTGTTTGATGGCTCCCTTAATGTATGTGCAGAAAGTTTCTTCGCAAACTGCTCAATTTTGCCTTCTAGGGTCGGGAAAAAAAGTAAAAGGTCTCGCGAAGAAAATAATCCTATTTGACGAAATTTCCCTTTTTTATCTATGGAGTCACAACCGAGGTCATGGTAAATCCAGGAATTTGATTTGATTCATTTTTCTTATAGTATAGAAAAGAATGAAGTGGAGATCTTCCAAATCTTTCAACCCCTTGGAGTTATCATACGCTTGGAAGAAGAACTAGGAAGAAGAACAAAATATAAAGCCCAATAAGCATGTCTTGGGAGGCACAGACTTGCTTCCACGAGAGGCATGGTTGTGCCTCTCAGAAAAGGGGAAAATGTATTTTCTTTTTTCCTTCCACGAAAGGCACATAATTACTTCTGGTGGAGGCACAAATTAGCTTCCGCGAGAGGCACGGTCGTGCCTCTCCGAAATGGAAAAAAGTATTTTTTTTTCTTCCGTGAGAGGCACAAATTTATTTCTCGTGGAGGCATGGATTTGCTTCCGTGAGAGGCACAGTCGTGCCTCTTGAAAAGGGAAAAAACATGCTCTCGATTTGGGTTATTTCGTCCGTTTTTTCCGTGAAAACTCGTCGAAACCTATCAACACTGGATCTAATTTTGAAGATTGCAACGCGAGGAATCCAACGGTGAAAAAGGTTTTTCTATTTGGACGCATGGTTTGAGAAATAAAATGTTTTGCATAAATGGATCTATGAAAAAAAACTCATAGGTTGCGACAAGTGGCGCACATGCAGTGTGACACTTGTCGTAACCTTGGGGTGAGAGTGATCTTTGCAAGAAGTACTCGTTAATTAGTGATCTCAGCTACAACAAAAAAGAAGAATGAGGGAAACAAATCGGTCATGGGCCGAATTTTCATAGCACGAACTAGTGGGCATATGCCACTTTTTTCCTTTTCCTTCTTTATCCATGGGCCTGAGTAGCCCAGTCGAGTGGATGTGGATGTGAGCGTGAGAGAGTAGGCTTAGATCTTAGGTGTTCGTCTGCTCGATCTGTGCAACAAGAGATAGCTGGAGGCACACATTACTGAATTGTATGATGGCTAGAAGTGTATGGTCTCTGGTGCCTGAGCAAATGGTGGAACACATGTGTGATAATCAAGATCTAAGTGCGAAAGAATGGCAGTTTATGATGCATGAATCTATGAACCATGATGAATTCACAAGGATGGTGGTCACTCTGTGGGCTATATGGAAAGCGAGGAGGAAGGCAATCTATGAGGAAATCTTCCAAAGTCCTTTGTCAACCCACTGTTTTATCGGTTCTTTTCTGGCGGACATCTCGGCATTAACAAAGCCAAACCAGAGTTAGAATCGCTCCCCGGTAGCTCGTCCTTCGTCATGGCAAGCACCCCCATCAGAACATGTAAAGATCAACTCCGGCGCAGCTGTTTTCAAGGAGGCAGCGGTGGGGCTGTAGCTGCTGTCTGTAGAGATGAGGATGGGATTTTCTAGGAGTATCATGCATCATATATAGCAATCACACGGATCCGGAGACTCTAGAAGCAATGGCAGTGAGAGAGGCTCTGGTTGTTGCAAAAGATCTTTATGTGCACAAAATACAAGTGGCATCAGATTGCACGACAATTGTCGACGGAATACAACATGGTTCATCAACAATTTATGGACCAATCATACAGGAAATAAAGGACCATTCTCATACTTTTACTTCTTATAACATAGTTCATGAGTTTAGGAGCTCGAATACCGAGGCTCATAATCTCGCTAAGCATGCTTTAATATTGGGGTTCGGCCGTTGTATTTGGCTCGAACAACCTGGTGATCTTCTTTTCATACCTGTAAACGTTGTGATGATTTAATAAAGTTTGGCCAGATTGTCTCAAAAAAAAGATCTTAGGTGTTGGTGTTGAGTTGTATAACTTGCAGGGATGTTTGCATCTCCCGCAAGTTTCCTGTAAATGTTCTTTCTTTCTTCTAATGGGGTCTTTTTTAGGAAATAAAGACTTTTGCAAGTCTGAACTTCAGCTCTTTCCATATTGTTCATTGCCTTAGAGCTTGTAATAAGGTTGCAGACGCTCTTGTGTTGTATGGGTCGAAGATGAAGCTCGTACCCCAAACGGTATGGCCGGGTCTTGCCCCTACCTTTGCCCGGTCTTTTGTTGCTAGCGACATCGCTAGACACGTTGATTAATGGAATGAAATGTTTGAAGCTCAAAAAAAATGATACATTTTTGTGTGTACTCTTTTAAGAAAACAATGATCCTTCAGATCGGAGCGGCCACCATGTCCGAGTTGTCGGCACCGCCACCACGCCACTGCTGCAACCCGTTTTTCCAACGACGCATGTTCGCTGCGCGGCCAGCAACTGGCGCCTTACCTTCGCGTCGTTCCGTGCGCAGCCAACGATGCCGCGCCCCGCCGCCATCCATTTCTGCCGACGACGCATCGTCACGCATTTTCCACATCCACTGACCGCGTGCGGCGTTCCACGCAGCCAACCATGGCGCCGCATAGCCTTGCCGCTGTGTCGCTCAAACGGCAGGCACGCCCAGCCGCCTGCACCACCGTCGTTCTGTGCAGCCACGCCGCGCCGTCCACCTTGCGGGCTCCCGCATACTCGCCATGACTACGTCTACGGAGCGAGGTCACGCACGTGTCTCAAACCATCGTTGAAGCAACCACCAGGCAATCATGCTTCCTTTCTTCTAGATGTGTGTATACACTCTGGTTGAGATCGATTTGCATGAGTGCAATGGACATACAAGGGAAACCATCAATGGTTAGACGAGCAATTGCTAGTCAGGAGAAGATCAGATTGAATATGACAAGGGCATTTCCAATCGATCCTCAATGACCTGTTAGAAGAGTAAAAACATGATCCGCAATAACATCGAGGAGTGGCGATGCATCTTCCCCGGCTGCGACGACGATGCACCGACCTGGACCCATGTCTCGCCGGCGGTGGCCTGTCGAGGTAAGATTGGCTCGACCTCTACTATGTCAAAGATGATAATGATGATGAGTAGCCTAGTGTAATTAAAGTTTGAATTTATATTTAATGTTCGGTTGTTAAGACTAGGTTGACCCTATGTTTATATGTATGCAAATTTCGGTTGAAACTAGGTTGAATTTATGCAAATTTAAATATTACTCCCCTAAATCCAGGAAATCGGCTAGAACCAACTGAAACTGAGTGAAGTATAAATACTTCACTAAAATTTACTTGGTCGGATCCTCCTCTACATTTTAAGAAACGGTTAGAAATGCCCTAACTCCAGATCGATTCGTTTATGGATCCATGCGTGCTCCCGTGGCCATGGACAGCCTGGTGCGCCGACGAACAGTAATCATGTACCCAAAAAAAGGAACAGTACTTGTTTTTTTTTTAAAGGAGGAAGACCCCCGGCCTCTGCATCTGAACATACATGCAGCCATTTTATTAATTATTCACAAAAGACCTTACAAAATAATACAATAGTAAGACTAAAGTCACTGTCTAGACAACATCTGTCGCTACTCTTATCCAGTTGATGAAGGGATGTTGATAGTCTGGGCCTAATACCAAACAGACCTCGCAACCAAACATAACATCTAAGACCTGAGGCCCCAACCAGGACGCCTGCCGGGTATGGGGCACCCACCGGTCCGACGTACACTCAGAGGCCGCTGCCGCCACCTGCCACCAATCCATCTTCAGAGCTGTACTGCTGCATCTACCTTGCTCGGTCTAACTGTCGTCGATGCCACCACGACGCCAGACAATGTCACCGTCCTACGCGAGTCCATCATCGCACATCAGGCGCCTAATCTTCAGGGCGCCATGCCATTGAGATCTGTCACCATCAATGTGCATGATGAAGCACCGCCACCAAAGACGTCGTCCACTGTTCCCTCGAGCCCGCGTACACCTCCAAGAAAGACGCCCCCAAGGGGGAAACGACACAATCGCGCCACCGTCTTCTGATCTCTTTGGCATCTAGCCAAGAGCAGATTTTTCACTCAGATCTGTTCAAAGAACTTCATTCAGCTTCTTGTGCACGAACCGTCGCCTTCTCCGACGGAGACTAGACCAAAAGGATCCAGCCGCCACTGACAGATCCATGCAGCCAACACCGGGAGATGACGACAGTCTCTCTGTACCGGAGATAGCATGAACCGGAGCAGATCGAGTCGGAGACGATGAAACCCCTGGAGCTCCCGCAGACCAGCGAGCCGCCGGCACCACCGCGTCCAGATCGCCGGACTCGTGAACAGATCCCTCTTATTCACTGATGTAGGTATTTATACTCTCCCAAAGGTGTGTTACAACTTATAAGAGATGTCTTTTAGAGAAAAAGACACGAGCCAATAGTTCCCTAATTAACAAAAGTTAATTAATTCGTAACAAAATCCACATCTGCTAGCCGCGACCTTGGGCATAAAAGAAACATGGTGTAGTTTGATCATGGCTACTGCCTGAGTTTCTTGGAGCTGCTGCACTCAGGGGAACTGTAGTGCTTTATGTGGTCTGCTTTGGCCGGGGTTATCCGCACGCATTTGCCGTGGAACCACCACACGTAGATGTCGCAGCCGATCCAGAACTTGCTGAACCTTGGTGGTGGGGAGGGGGGGGGGGGGTCTTTGTACCTTTGTAAAAGAACAACCAGAAGCAAGGAATTTGTGAGAGTAATAAAAAAGGTGCTGCTAAATCTCAGTTCAAAAACGTACAAATTGATTAATCTGGTGTTTTTTTTTTGCGAATAATCTGGTGTTGTTCAAAAACGTGTTGGGCTGAGGCTGGAAGCGGGCATGGTGTCTGCCTTCCGCTATGTCGGGCTTCTTAACTTGCTTTCCTGTTTGGGCTGTGGCCTCTGGCTTGCAGTCCTTTCCGTTTTCTTTTTTTTTTACTTTTTTTATTTTCTCTTAGGTCTCCCACATAAATACTTATATTTTGTTTCTTCTTTTTTAGTTTTCCTATCTTCCAGTGGAATTTTAAGGATGCAGCTCACTATGTGTGTACAACACAATTAAAACAAATGTTTGTGTTTTTTAAATATATGTTCTGAATATCAAAAAGTGTTCTCGTTATGAAACTTTGTGCAAAAAGTTAAAAAATGTTCTCATTCTGGAAACATTTTCTTGTTTCTTAAAAAGTGTTAGTGTTTCTCAAAATAGTTATTTGTGTTTTCAAAAAATATTTGAATTTTTGAACATTTTCTTATTTTAAAAACTGTTTGGAATTTAAAAAATTGATCAGCTTTTCAAAAATTGTTTGGAATTACCGAAATAATTCATTTTTTAAAATACAATTTGAAAATTTGTTTGTGTTCAAAAAAAATTGGCTTTTAAAAATTGTTCAAATTTTCAGTTTTTTTTTAAGTTTTTCGAGTCTCAACCCTGTTGCGTATTTTTATATAGTTCGCGCTTTGCATGATCACCAGCAACCATGAGGCCAACTGGCTAGCTGCACCCGTTTGAAGTGTGAGGTCGCGTTACAAAAAAAGAAGTTGCTTTCGCGTGGACCTGTGCGTCCGGCTAGCTGCACTCGTTTCCTGCACCACACGAGTTGAAGCCCACCACGCGTTTCTCAACACAGCACAGAACTTAAGCCCACACAAGGAGAAAAATATAACTCAAAAGCCCACATGATAAACATGCCGAATCTAAACATGGATGACGTGTCTTAGGCCCCGTTCGGATCCTCTCCTACTCCCAGCTTCTTTGGTCAGCACGTGGAGTCGTCTCGAACGTGGCAGCTCCTGGAAGCCAGCTTCGCGGAGCGAACTGCCCTTAAGGATGGCAATGGGTAGGGTATGGGGCGGGTAGAGCAATACCATACCCATACCCTTGTAGTCAATGGGTACAAAATTCTACCCATACCCATACCCATGGGTATGATACTTTACCCGTACCCATACCCGACAGGTACCCATACCCATTGGGTACCCAACGGGCAGTTCAAATAGTACACAAGCTATTCGCAATTTTACATTCATCTATAGCACATTTGACAAAAAAACATTGATCTCAACTCAATAACAAATAGTTGAGTAGATGAAAATTATCTCAATTCAAATTGACAATTGGTAACAACTTTAACATAGGTTCATAAGCTCACAACATAACTTTAACATATGTACACTTGTGATTGTGAATCACGGGTAAGATTCACATGTCACTATAAAATGGGTAGGGTATGGGTATATCCATGGGTAAAAGGCTATACCTGTTCCCAACCCATGACTTAACGGGTAGGGTATGTGTACTATCCGTTGGTATAAAGTTGCGCCCATACCCTACCCATGCGGGTACGATACTCGCGGGTACCCGTACCCATGGGTAAAATTTGTCATCCCTGCCCTCGTAGTGCAAAAACGAGAAGCGGGTCGAACCTAGCTTCAAAAATGGAAGGAGGCGGAGTTGGACGTAATTATCGGATATGCCACCGCCAAGTGAACTCTGGGGCAGCGTACCGGTTCGATCGATATGTTTCTCTCACCGATACGTTCTCTCCCGTATGAGAAACCACCTAACTGGGCTTTATGCTTGCTTCCTGGGCTGCCGGCCCATGTAGACGAGAGCTAGAGAGCAGCCGCGCGCTGCCAAAGTGCCGAACGCATCACTGGCTCCGCCAAGAAGCTGGCTAGCGCTGCCTCCCCGAGAAGCTGGCCACTTTGGGAAGCCAGCAGACTTCCGAATGGGCCCTTAGTGGACTGAGACCTAGATGGTCTTTAGAAAAGAAGAATATGGAACCAGTTTTCGCGTGCAATCAGTAATAGCTAAAGCTTTGTATAAATTTGAACTAAAACCATTACGAGTAATTTGGAACGGAGGGAGTACATGCTGATATCAAAAAAAAACTTGACAGGTACATGCGGCAAGAACTAAATAACACAACACTTGATAGCAAGAAGTAAATAACAAAACACTTAACAAAAAATACATCAAAACAACTAGAATACACGCGTGCTTTGCGGTGCCCGTTTTTTCAAATTATTTGCCTATTTGGCCGTTAATTCTCAGATAGATCTTTTACTTATATCAATCAATGGACCGAGCATTGTTGTTCATTTTCTGTGGGGCTTTTGTGTTTTTGGCTTCCATGATTTTGTGGTGTTGTAGGAGGATATTAGTCCAAAAGAAACGTATAGAGATTTCCAGAAGCAAAGACACATGATCACCGAAACTTGATAGGATATTAGTCAATTTTTTACAGCTTTACAACAATTGTTCTTCACAAAGATGAAATCATAGACGAACTACCAAAAAATATCCATAGGCAGTGGTTGCTGTCACCCATGTCCTGGAACTTCAAGGCCAAACCATAATATCGGATAGGGATGCAACTAGAAATAAAATTCTATGGAATCAGCTCTATAGACAAAGCAGTCGTGTTCACAAATAAACATCGTGATTCCTCTATAACCCTCCTGGGAAAGCAACAACTGAGATACAAAACATTGATGAGTTTTTATGGCTACATGATAGTTACAACCCAGTGCTGAAACAATTTCGATCTGAATCTACTATTGATTCTAACTTTAGAGCACAACATGCAAATTTGATTCAAACTTGAAGATAAAATCCCCTTGGAATTTGCTACTTGTTTAGCCCGGAGCAAGTAATATCAAATTCAAATCTGGCTGAGAAAGGAGAAGGGGGGAGGTGGGGGAGGGGGGAGCGAGGGATCAGTAGCTATGATGCATACCTTGTCGACGGCAGTGTGTCGAGGAAGACGATCGAGTCCTGAAGTCAGTGGGCATCCCTACGTAGCGCCATCGTTGGCCGCTGTGGCATGACTCGCCGCCTTCTCGTCAATGACCCGCGCGCCCGCCGTTGCCGAGCATTACCTCGTTGCGAGAGGGAGAGAAAGAGAGAGATGGGGAAGGGGCGTGCGGCGCAATGGCGAGTTTGTGATGACTGTGCAGACATGCAGTGCGGAAGAGGCGGTTATGGGCTGGCGGTGTTGTGCCGTGATATGCGATGTTTTTTTTGTGTGTGGCTAGGTCTCAATCGACTGAGATTTAACCAAGTCTCAGTCAAGTGATATACTCCCTCCGTCCGGAAATACTTGTCATTAAAATGGATGTATGTAGATGTATTTTAGTTTTAGATACATTCATTTTTATCCATTTTAATGACAAGTATTTCCGTGCGAAGGGAGTAGTATATAATGAGAAAAAGAGAAAACTAAGAAGATTTTTTTAAGAATCTCTATGCAAGATCAAAGGCATATAGCATCGACTGAGACATAAAAAAGTCTCAGTCGACTGAGACTTAGCAAAACTATTTCATTTTCCCATCAAAATGTGCGACACATCAACTGATACGTGAATAGTCGGCCGTACCGCTAATTCCCCTCATTTACAGGAGCGACACATCACCAGGATACGTGTATCTGGGAGGGGACCAAGCGGTAAACAATTTTCAACTCACCCATTGATAATCGTGGTCAGTTTTATCTCTCTAGCCCCGAGCGACCACAGCCCTCACGTTCGAGGGAGCTTAGTAACTCTAGTGATATAGCAAGTGCATGGAACTGGTTTGCATGCAATCATTTCTCATGTCTGAATCTTCTTAGGTAGAATATTATTGTTCACAATATAGGCTCCACACCACTTCCAAGAGCCTCTAAAATTTCTAAATGCACATTTTTCACTGGACAGAGGGAGTAGCAACTTTTGTTAATTCTCCTAAACTTCTTTCTCTAAATCCAGTTTTATTTCATTTCATTTTGCTGGGTAAACCACTTTCAATATACGAGCCCCTCGTTGACATCGGGTAAACCATCGACGAGCACGAGGCAGGGCCGCCCAAGAGACACATATTTCCGACGTCATTTGCACCTGGAAAATGTTTTGCTGGTAACCATTTTAAGGACAAGTATTTTCGGACGGAGGGAGTAGAGTTTTAGTCTCGTCTCCGGAAAGTGGTCAAGTGATATGGTCCATAGCGCTCATCTGGGCCGTTGATGGCGAGATCCAACGGCAGGTGACGCGTGGAGCGGCGCGCAATGTCACGTCGCGATTCCGAACTCCTGTGGGTCGGCGCGGGCAGTTGGTTGGAAAGCGCGATCTGAGATAGTCGGGCTCAGAACCAGGTCGACCCGTCCCAGTCGGAGCCAGGTCACCAGCCCACCCGGGCCCACCGCGGCCGGGCCCGTGTCCCTGCCACACTCCCGCCCACCCCGCTGCACACCCGCCCACCCACGTCCACATGGGACCATCACCGCGGGCCCACAGCGTCAGCGACCTACCTCGGATCCCCGGGATCGCCCGCGTCGCCAGGCAAATCCTTTCGGCCCGGGCACAGTGTAATAAAACCGAATCCAAATCCTTCCTTGGGTCAGACTCGACGACGCCCGCACGCACGCCGCAGACCCAACCGCTGCCCCCCACCCCCCTCCCTCGAGCTCGCCGCCGCCGCCGCCGCCGGCCGCCCCGCCCCGGCAAGATGGAGACGGCCCGGGCCCCCGCCGCCCCCGCCATGTCCAGGCCGCGCACCGTGGAGGCTATCTTCAGGGACTTCTCCGCGCGCCGCGCCGGCCTCGTCCGCGCGCTCACCTCCGGTGAGTACCCGACCGACCGACCGCGCCCCCTTCCCTTCTCCTCCTCCCCCCCTCATCTCCTTTTGCCCTCTCGTAGCGCCGCGCTGACGGGCCACCCGCGCGCGCCGCAGATCTAACACCGCGCTTCTCTCCTGCGCCTCGTGCCGCCGTGCAGATGTCGACGACTTCTTCGACAGCTGCGACCCAGGTGAGTTGCCCCCCCCCCCCCAGATTGGATGGATGGATTGGGCGGCTCCGCTGCCGGGCGGTGGGATCCGGACGGGGATTGACTGGATGGGCCTCGGTTTTCTCTCTCTCTGCCCGCAGATAAGGAGAACCTCTGCCTCTACGGCCACCCCGACGGGACCTGGGAGGTGTCGCTGCCGGCGGAGGAGGTGCCGCCCGAGCTGCCCGAGCCGGCCCTCGGCATCAATTTCGCCCGCAACGGCATGAACCGCCGCGACTGGCTCTCCCTCGTCGCCGTCCACTCCGACTCGTGGCTCCTCTCCGTCGCCTTCTTCTTCGGGGCGCCGCTCACCGCCAACGAACGGTAATTTTACTGCCTCTGACGATTTCTCTCAGCTTGGTGCCTCTGACGATTGATTAGCTTTTAAATTGTCTATTCTATGTTACTCCTGATTGACAGTTTAGGCAAGATGAAATGTGGTCTTTTTCGATAGAGTACTTTAGCTTGACTGCTAGGTGACTTGCGGAGTTGGGATACGCGTGACCGATTTGATGGCGCATTTATTTTGTTTCACTTGGTGGTTGGTGCATGTGTGTGCATGTGCACATGTATCTTGTGCTCCTCTCTTTGTTTCTTTTCTTTGCTTTGAGTGTATCGGAGGGTCATGCTTTTTGTTTCAGTTTGCTTTATTGGGTTTGCAGTTACTTGTTCCCTTCTTTCTGTGACCCTCTGGGTTTGATGGCGATATAATCCATAGGGTTCAGCTGTTAGTTAGGCCATATGAAAAGCAACTACCCCCTTTCACTTTATTTCAGAAATCATATACACAAATAAAGGATTGCGTGCTTCTGTGTAGTTCCATCATTTGCAGTTTCGGCTGCTATAAAGAATTTTAATCTCTATATCCATTTTTGTGTTTGCGGTGACAAACTATGCCACATTGTCACAATTTGCTCTAAGCTTAGCTATTTAGAGACCAAGATTAAAATGCCATCTATCTATGAGTAAAAACTCAAAAGATTCTAATATTCTTCCCAGAAAGGAGAAGGGTCTTATATTGATGGCGGGCCAGGGCCATTCCTTTCTAAGTTCCTGCCATGTTAATTGCAGAGTTATTGATTTACATCTATGGGGTTGTAGTAGTTGAAGAAGTTGTGCATTTACTGAGTGATGTAATGTGTATACGAAGCAAACAGGAAACATACAATTTATATCATGACCTACCACATCATCAAATGCGCAGTTTTAGGGCTTTTACAGTATCATCATGCTGAATGGCCAAAACATCTTGTCAAAGGCTTTAAGTAAATATAAAGGTGGTTTGGCGTAGTAAGAAGCAACTATTCCTTTTCCCTTTATTTCAGAAATCATATATACACAAATAATGGACAGTGTGCTTCTGTGTAGTTCCCAGTTTCGGCTGCTCTAAAGAATTTTAATGTCCAGCCTATTTTTATGTTTGTGGTGATGAACTGTGCCACACATTTCCACAACTTGTTCTAAGCTTAGCTATGTAGGACCGACGATCAAAGTGCCATCTATCTATGAGTAAAACTCTAAAGGGTTCCAAGATTCTTCTCACAAAGAAGGAAGAAGGCTCTTATATTGGTGGCGGGACCATTCCTTCCTGAAGTTCTGTCATGTTAATTGCAGAGCTATTTATTTCTGTCATCTTGCTCTTTTTTGTGGACCCTTTATGGGGCAGCATATTATGAGTTCATTTTGTTTCTCTATATAGTCTGTACACTGAATGACAACCAGTTTTTTTTTTCTGCGGGAAAGATGAAAACCAGGCTTATTTGTTTTTTTAAATCTCAAAATGGAGTTAATAGCAACCAATGCCCATTGTTTAATTTATTTCTTGTTCAAGCATGCTGGTAAAGCCATAATTCCAGAATCTTTCTTACATTAACTTGTGTGTTTAGTTTGTGCACCTTGCACCTTTTTCCCCCACACTACAGTGAGAGTTTGCTGCCTAAGTACTTCATATACCTTGTGCAGCTTCTGGGTCCTGTGTTTGTAATGTGCATAATTTTGACCTTCGAAATTTAGCTAGCTGGAATAAAAGAAAACACTTAAAAATCTTCACTTCAGTATTGCACTCCTTCATGGACCCTGTTACATCTTGTCAGTTTGTCACTCGTCATCTCTAGAAATTAACAATTGGACCATGAGAATCCTTAAAAAAACAGATATTCTTTAGTGATCCCATTTTATTGTTTGTTCTACAATTTACTTATAATAGGGTTTCGTTTTCACTTGAATGTTCATGTACCCTTATCTTAGTCATCATATCATAGTGAAATTCGTACTTTGCTCACTTGAGCAATTTTTTCCTTTTTGCAACAAATTATTTCAAAAGGCTTCATTGATTTTTTTCCTTGTATACATACCTAGTACATTAATGTTGGTGGCCTGCCATGCTAGTAATATATTTACAGTCCGTGACTCCGTTCTCTTGTGTTAGCACTAAAGATAAAGGCCCACTCTGCTCATCTATATTGAAAGTGGTGTGAAGCCTATATTGTGTGGAAAAAGAACTACACAGGGCAAATGATTGGATGCAAAACCGGTTCCATGCACCTGCTATACTGTTCTTGATGTATTCTTTGTTAAGTGTTCTGTTATTTAGTTCTTGCCACATGTAGCTGTCAAGTTTATGCCTAGCTTTAGCTATTTACTGATTGCACAAGAAAACTGGTTCCATGTTTTTTCTTTCTTTTCAAAAGGCCATTTTGAGTATTTCCGCAAATCCCTTCTTGTTGTTCTGTTATTACTGTTCTCTTTTTCTCTTGGCCGCTTTTTGTCCTAAGAAAATGTTCTCCCCTTTAATGGAGTTCTTATAATGTGTATATCAAGTTGGTGTGAAAGCTTCAGCTGCACCTTGTTGCCAATCCAACGTTTCTGTGCCTTGTGTCTGCCAGGAAGCGCTTGTTCAGCATGATCAACGATCTTCCAAACGTGTATGAAAGTATGGTTGACAGGAAGCACAGGGACAGGTCTGGTGTTGATAGCAGTGGCAAATCCAGGCACTCATCAAAGCCAAAGGTACGCTGACTGACCCCTCCACTGCAGTAGTTTGTGTTTGTTGGAAATTCCGAAACTGGGAGCGCATCTCCGAACGTAACTCGAACTGAATTGCAATTTGTTATGTGCAGCAACGAACTGATGATGTCCGCCCAAAGAACTCCAGAGCAGTTGCTCGAGAAGAAGACGACGACAATGACGAAGAACACAGTGAAACCTTTTGCGGAAGCTGCAACGGCATATACAATGCAAGCGAGTTCTGGATCGGCTGCGACATGTGCGAGCGGTGGTTCCACGGCAAATGCGTGCGGATAACCCCGGCCAAGGCGGATCACATAAAGCACTACAAGTGCCCTGAATGCAGCAGCTCCAAGAAAATCAGGCAGTAGGCGGTGGCCTGCAAGTCTGCTTCAGCCGTCTCTGACCCATCTGATCAAACTACACCATGTTTCTTTTCTGCCCAAGGTCGCGGCTAGCGGATGTGGATTCCTCTAGAAACTGTGCTCCCTCCCATGTGGTAGTCTCCTAGCCGTAGGTGCTGTGAAAGACTGATACATAGCTCATACTCTCGTAGCATTATAGATGTTTCCTTGGTTGTCATTTGATGTGTTCATTCCCAGGTGTGGACAATGTCGTCGCAACGTTTGCTGATGTTGATTGAATTGTGCCTTGGTAGGCGATTTGCTGATTGGCTTGTGTTTTTGCAAAATGAACTGCCTTTCGTTGATCCGTCTGAGGGCCGAGTGGCTCCCTCAACCCTAGCGGAAGTACAGGGGCCAAAGAATTTATACAGGTAGACTAAACACAGGTCCACAGACGGGACCCACCCCAAAATCCCAATCTCCCCGCCCTTTCTCCCTCTCCCTCCTCCGCCACACGCCCGCCGCCGCCCGCACCTACGGCGATGGCGGCCGTCGCGACCTCGGAGGTGGCGTGGCACAAGTCGATGATATAGCCTCATTTGAATTCGCTGGAGATGTGATTAACACGTGCCAAGTCGATGAAATTGGTTCGTTCACAATTATGGCATTTTCCTACTGCATCGATTCAGCTGGTGCGTTAGAAGCGTCTAGAGACTTTCAGTGTTCCGAGTTCACTCCGTATGTGCGAAATTAGTTTAGTTTTGTTCCCATTGCTGAAATTAGTTGAGTAGCAGGCAATTTTCAATTCGTAACTTCAAAAGGGGGAACACAGCGGATCCTTTATCTACTGCCTTGGGTATTTCCAAACTTGCTTTGGAACATCAGGAAAAACTTGTGTCATCTTCGGTTGAGTTGGGCTGTACTAGTCCTGCTGTTCAAATGCTTCCATTGGAGTAGTATATAGACGTCTCTCTGTGGGGGGTTTGCATTTTGTACCAAGCGCGTCATACTTTTCTTCAAGATTGGAATCAGAAGAGCTTCCTCTGTGGTATCTAAGCGCCCGTTCGGAAGTCCTCCGCCTCCGCGCTTCTCCAGAAGCTGGCCGAACACGACGGCTCAGTATGTTGTTTCTTTTGCTATGCTGTGAGATTTTGAATATATGTTCTGCTTTAGGAATTCTCTGTGTTTAGTGAACTTCTATTGCCATGTTTGGAAACCAACTCTGAAATTGTAGTCTCCTTGTTAGATATATTACCTTATTTTAGTAATTGGCAGTGGTTTGACAAATACCTCGCAGGATTATTGGTTGATCATCAGGTTTCGGTAACTTTCACTTTGAAAAGCTGGGTGCCTGGGTGTTCATTTCCTATATGCTATAAATATGTATTGTTTACATTTCGGTCGTAACTGTTTGCCCTGAGTTGCAATGTTGTCATCTCTCTTCACTTCACAGATTTGATGATCAGTACCAATATGTATATGATCCTACATTTGCACGGGCAAACTTTCTTGGTGTTTAATCAAAAAATATATTACATGATCTTTATTGTATATGTATGTGTTTGAATAAATCAGTATCGGAAAATATAGATGTATTTTTTTTGTGAATTATGTGCTTCACTGAGCATGTTTATCAATAGCACAATTTGATACCAGTTGAGGTTTTCTATTGCTGGAGCATTGAGATAATTTATTAAGTATCTATATGATCTGGTGAAAAGCATAGCATAGTGTGTGATTTTAAGTTATTCATACAACTATTTGGATAACGTTAGTGATCCATTGACCAAACAGACAAGGAGCTTGCTCCGGATTGCTATATACAACATCAGCTACATCAGAGGCCTATTCCCTGAGAAGTACTTCAATGATAAGTCTGAGCTGGCAGTAGGTTAGGATCGGTGCCCAGTATCTATCTACATTCACTCATTCAGTTTGAATTTTTTAGCTCAGTATCTCAAACAACCTTTTATTTGTTGCAGAGATGAAGCTTAAGAACCTGATGCATATGGATGCTGACCCCAAGAGACTGATTCATTGGATGAAGAAAGGCAAGATGTTTACTGTTTTATGATTATATGTTTTAGATGCGCTTTCTCTATGCGTTTGTCCTACAGTTGCTTATCATGTGTCATAATCATCATGCAGTCTCACACAGCTACCCCAACTCAAACGGGGAGGAAGTTGCAATGAAATGAGTCGCACAGGGAGCAAAAAGAATAGTGCCACGTTCAAGTCAAATGCAGCAGAAGTCACTCCTGATCAGATGAGGTGCTATTTTAGATATCCCTTCTGGGTGCTATGATTCATTTTTTATTGTTAGTCTTTTGTGCATGCAGAATGGTATGATTTTGTGCATAGAAGTTCAGTTATATGTTTTTTGTCTATGATAGTGTGTGAGAAGTTAAGTTACAGAGGAGCTGCTCACCTGTTGGCAATTAGTGCTAGTTGAATTTATAGGCTGTTGTTAGCTTCCTTGCGTGACTTGCAGAATTCTAGCACTGGTGAGATAGTTGATGTTTCAGTGCAGTTTTATCATTTATCCTGCAGATCAGTTCGCGAATTGCTTATATTGGGTCCATACATGCATGTTATTGTCAACATTAACATTGTCAGTTGTAACCAGTGGTAAAATGGTACATATCCTGACATGGCAACGGTTTCCTTTTTAGGTGCTCTGCTTGTAAGATGATGAGAACGCTGGTGAGAAGCTTGGAGAGTATGACAGAAAAGGTAACTTTGACATTCTGTATCTCGGTTAAGTTGTATTGTGCTGTGCTGTGCTGATTCTATCATGGCTTCATACACTTGCTAACAACTGCTTGTTGAATGTTGTGCAGGAAATGGTGGAAGGTAATGCAGAAACAATTCTGTGTGCTTGTCAGATTAATCGTGTAAAATAGATGCATTCTTTCTGCACTTAGTCAAGTCTTGAATTACTAAATCGACGACTCACTCACTTTTCCAGATGTTTTGGAGAAGCTGCTGAATGACGATCTACTTTGCAGGGCAAGCAAGGATGGTTATGCTGTTATCAAGGTCAATGTAATTAACACTATTGCTTACCACATGCTATGTTGCTCTTCACTGACATGATCATTTCAGATTTCTGATCCCGGAACAGCCTACATGGAGAAAGAGGTCACCATGCACAATGTTTCACCTACTGACGGAGCCAAAATCGGCAGTGGAGATCTGAAGTGTATGAAGGTCCGCCCCTTTAACCCTTGAATTTGAATGCCAATTCACGATGTTTCACTTTCATTCATGAACTGTTAACTAAAATTGATTGAAAAGTGAGTCGTCGATTGGACATGCGACATACTCATCACCACGCCAGTTGCATCAGTTAACAGTTGGATGCTGCATGAACTAAAAGCTTTTTCCACCTGTGATATGTCGCAGGTCAAGGAGCCGATCCTCCATTATCAAGCCCCACAGGTCCCAGTCCACTGAGGGCGGCGGAACAGCAGGAGGACTAACCCCGTAGGCCAGGCGAAGATGCAGAGATACAGTCCAGTCCCTTCAGGTGCTTGAAACTTGTGCAGATTTGTCCCAGGCAGATGTAGACCCTTGTCCCTATAGCTCCATCCTTGGCGGCAGAACGTAAGCGGGAGAGACTTTTGTCCCATGATGTTTGTTTCATGGGAGAGAGGCTGTGGTGAGAGAGATTGCGGAGCAGCGACGATGGACGCAAGTTTTCCTTTTGCCTTGCGGACTGTCGCTACTGTTCTGTGGTCTGTACTCCGGCGAGCCGTTTGCTTGCCGTATGGCCGAGTTTCCAAGCGCTGCTAGAGCATTGCGCCTCCCCCAAATCTGCGCGCAGCTCAACCCTGCAACCTAGAATCCGAAAGCTCAAGCCCAAACGCGTGCGCGCGCGCGCGACAGACCAGGCCCCGCCCCGCCGCTATGCCACCGGCGGCGGCGGCGGCCGCGGCTTCGAGTACTGCGAGCTGTGCCGCCGGAACCACGACCGGGGCCAGGGCCGGCGCCGCCGCTACTTCCCCGCCCACCCCGGCCGCCGCGCGCCCCCCTCCACGCCTTCCCGCATCTGGTGCCCCACTTCGATTGGTAGCTTGTACATACTCCTCAATGCCTTCCAGCATCTGGTGCCCCACTTCGATTGGTGCGCCTAGGATTTTGATGCAGGTCGCAGCAGTTTGGATGGCCCGATAGAACACTCCACCCAGCAAATGCTGGTACAGCAGGATCATGGTGCCGTTCAAAGGCCGGTATGGTTTTTAGAAAAAAGTAGTATAGTTTATTATGCATATTGGATTATATGATCAGCTAAAATGCAGTTACTCTGTTGAAAACAAGTGCAGTTACTAGCCACTAGCCAGGCATGACCATGTTATGCAGTGAACTTGGTTAACTGCAAAGATTGTTCGGTAAGAGGATTTTTCTTAATAAAAATCCAATTTAGTCTTCCAAATTCATTCTCGTTCAGAAAAATGTTTCCCAAAATTCATTGCCAATTTAGTGCAGAGTTTTATTGGTTATTATGTGATGGAGAAAGATGCCTGACATGCTGGCCATTCCAGAAGCTAAGAAACTAGACGAGTCGAAATTCCCCACTCCCTTTTTCTACCTCTCAGTTTTCTTCTTCTCCAACTCTGGGAATCGATCCGTTGTTAAGAGTTTTTTCATCCTCAGAGTGAACCCTTTTGCTCCATACTTTACATAAGCAAATGCCTCTTTCAGTTCAGATGGCACAAGCAGCCATAGGTTGAAGATCGTGATGCATTGTCATTCAGCAGCACCATAGGGTTTATTTGTTTTCTGTATAGTGTTGCAGACAGCCTCATTCAGCACTTTTCTCACCCATGACATGAAACTTCACATCTATTAGGTTTTAGCATTGCGTCTTTTCCCATTTATTTCCTATTTCCGCTATGTAATAAGGCATGCCAATAGGAGGTTTAAGTTTGGGGATGCAAAATTTTAGCTGAAATTCATCTAGCATGATTGTAGTGCATATTTTGACTTGTATCACTAATATTCCAAGTTTGCGTTTGTTTTAGTGTGAAACATCATCTGGGAGTCTGTACTTCTTGGATGGGGCTGGCCCGCCGTCTAAATATGTTGTATTAGGATGAACCTAGCCTCTCCTATAGCACTCAGGATTTTCAACCTAACTTTTTCAACAGTAGTTACTACATTTACTTGAGATCGTGCATGACAGTTTCTCTGCTACAACCTAAGCATGACAGTTCATCTGCTATAACTTACGCATGACAATAAAACATTTTAGTTGGTACCATGGGTTCTGCTGTATGCACTGGATAGTCTAAATTAGAACACTTCTTTTTATCATGAACACAAGTCTTCTATCATTTTCTGATTATACTTGGCAGATAAATAGGTTGCTGATCGGTTTAACATAAATTAGATAATTTTCTTACAAGGCTACAAGCCAATGGTATCATGCAACATGTTTACCAACCAATTGTGAAGATGGTTGGTACCCTTTTAGTTCATTACTTTCCTGAGAGGTAGGATCTGGGATTAACCAGTATATAGTGTCTGGTTCCTATTTCATAGAGGATAGATTTCATGTTTTGCTAAGTTTGTTGTAGAATGTTCATATCTGTAAATGATTGTTTATAATATTTTAGTTGTTACCTACAAGCAAACATTTATGATCCGTCTGAATCAATGGGGCAAAGAGAGATGATGCCAAGAGGATTTCAAATCCTTTTTCTAACAGCCTTCTTATATATCTTAAACAGGTGCAACTGGGCAATGTACATGGGTAACAGGGCAAGTCCAGACCAGAAAATGATGGAACTGTTCAATAAAGCGAGTGGACTGGAGTAGAGGACTCCCAAGCAAATTTCATCTCTTCTGAGATTAGACAGGTATCATATATTTCACCCCTTTCAGTACACTGTCGCTTCGATTTATTAGCATGCATAGTGAGCAACATTAGCTTCTTCTGTCCTGGTTCAGCTCACCATTTTAGCCTGCATATCAGATATTCTGTGCATGCAAGTATCTTCAACCTGTACTACACTGCATATTATTATACTTCCTGAATACCATCAATGTTTATTTTCAGCCAGCAATGTGTTTGGTTCTCCCAATCTCTTTTCCCCATATTTCTGCTGTTAAAAGCAAGACATGGAATGTGGAGGCAGACCATGAGGTAAGATAGGTGTCACTCTCGTAAGTATGCTACATTCGCCTGCTCTTTTCTCCCAATTTTCCTATTTGTATTTCCTAACCATGGCAAATAATAAATAGCTTGTCATCGATTTAGGCATTTAGCGCAAGGTACATTTGTTTGCATTGGTAAAATGGTCATTTCAGAATCCCTCACTTGAAAGTGAACTGAGGCTTTGTACATAAGCACTCGGAGATTAGGTAGAACAGGTAAGAGGTAAGTCATTTGAAATTAACTCATCAAGATATCCACTAACAGAAACTCCAGATTTTGCATATAGTTTATGATGTTAGAGATAGAGAGAATGCATTGAAGATGTCCCTGAACGTTTGTGATGTCGATCCAAGTGGTGGTGATCTGCATCCGGTCGATGTGCTGTGGGAAGAGGTATGTGCATGCTGCTTCGTGCCATTTTACTACATGCCATCCAGCTTTTGTTCATCTTCTTTCTAAGGTTACTAAATTCATATAGGTATGCATAGGAATTGGTTCAGGTGGTTTATGTTAACTTATTTAAGTTGGTTCAGGCTAAATTATTCAAAACAATTTTGCACCGTCTCTCAACATGGTGGTTGAGCTGCAGTTCGGTTGCATATGTGCAGTTTTAAGCGAACTTTGTCATTCTACTGGATTAGATGGTATAGGTGTTGATGGACGTTAATCTGCTAAGCTGGTTCTAGAGTGTGCTTGGCCTAGGTTATTTAGACAGGTTCACCGTTTATTCTGGGACAAATCAGTGGACTGAACGGCAAAAACTCCAAATTATTTTTTTAGGTCTTAAAAAGATTACCTTTTGATGTAGTTGTCTGCAGATGTTACATTTGGAAGGTTATTTTGCATAATTCCATTCAGGGCTAGAGATGTTGTGTTTGGATGGACCCCACTGCAAGCTGATGATGTCTGCTGTCAAAGCGGCGACAAGAGGTGGAAAGTGAATAAATAAATAAAATAGAGAGAGAAAGATGTCCAATTCTAATCCTTTCAATTGATGTTTCTTTCTGTCATTTTCTTCGTTCATGCTTCCAGTGACCCACAGTTAAGAAGTTATAGAATTGATAACAACTGAAGATGTTTTTGTAGGAAACAAGATGGTTAGCAGAATCATGCAAGGCACAAAATGGTTGACTAAGCATAAAGAAGAATCAGACCAGATTTGATTAATACACAAATTCCACATCTCTGCTTCGTATTTAGAAGGGAAGTCTTCATCACAAATCTTGGTTATGTCTGTTGTTGATCTAATAAATGTGGCTACCCGCATATGAGTATTTATTTTCTTCTCTCTTTTTTTTGAAGGGAAGGAGATGACAAACTGGTTTCGCCAAGTTGCCCTCCTTGCTGGTCGCCAAGTTGACCAGAAGCTGCACATGAAGAAACAACGAGGTGTGATGCTCAAACTAGATATCTCGCGATTGCTTCTCTTTCCTGGCCATTCCTTTGAGGATCATCGCCACAAGGGTTCTAGTACCATATGGCTCCGATGGATCAGCCTGATGCTTTTCCTCTGCTAGCACTAATCATGATCAATGGAGTTCCTGGAGATCGTATAAACTATGTGCGAGGACTGCGACAAGGAGACCCCATCTCCCTGATGCTCGTCGTCATTGCCATGGAGGCCCTCACAGCGCTTATATCCAAAGCTGAAAGATCTGATGTCCTGAGCGCTTTGCCAGGTATATAAACCCCCTTCAGAGACTTCAGTCCATGCGGATGATGTGGTTCTGGTTCTGTTTCTGAAAACCGAGTGCGACCTGCTGTGTGTGAGGCAACTTCTGAATATGTTTGGGGAAGCATCAGGTCTGCGGATCAACTGTACAAAATCTTCGGCCATTGTGGCCAGAGGGGATCACCGTGACCATGATGAGGAGAGGATCGCTCCTATCCTACAGCGTTCCATTGGCGCTTTTCCCTGCAAGTATTTGGGGCTTCAGTTAGCTATTTTATCTCTCACTGAAGCTGAATGGCAGCCTACCCTGGATTCCATTAGGGCCTGTGCCCCAGCATGGCAACGAGGCCTCATAAACAGAGCCGGCAGACTGGTCCTTGTGGATTCAGTCCCATCTGCTCGACCAACTCATCGTTTGCTGATTTCTGAAGCTCCGAAGTCGGCAATTCTTCAACTTGAAAGGTGGCTGTGTGCAATCCATCGTATAAATTTCGGATGTCCAAGCCTCCAAAGCTTTTTAGGTTTGCAATCGTTCTTCCAGGAAATCGCGTTTGCTTCTCATATTTGTGTTTCTTTTGAACAACACTCATTTCAACGTATTTCGTCTTGAAAATTTGTACACATGTACATTATGCCTCCATGTATATGTGTATTTTTTTCATAATTTTTTGAAATGTAGAAATATGAGTATTGATGAATTTTGAAAATTGCAAATGGAGGCCTCCAAGCATGTATAAATTGAAGATGCATAAATGATGTTATCATAATTGTTTTGCAAAACTATTTTTATTTCATATGTTGTTATACTAAATTTATAGACATGATAAATCAAAAATTATAGTCAAATTTGTGCGACGAAGATGGAGACCACAAAAAGTCAAGCGGGCCTTACAATATTTTGGGAAGGAGTGAGTATGAAACAGCGATGCTTTCCTGTTTTATATCCCTCCTAGGCGTGGTTGGACTTGGACTGCTGTATCGGTGTTCCTCTCCGTGAATGAAACGGTCTCGTACGGCCGTGTACTCGTGGAAGGCGCGTGAGTCTGTCACCGTGCGTGGCCCCGTATCAAGGACCAAGGAGTACAATGTTGGTTGGCATGGTCTGTTTGTAACGAAACCTCTTCTTAATTAATGAAAATAGTAAATCTTTTGCCTTGTTTCAAAAAAAAAATGTTGGTTGGCATGGTGCGCCAGCTTCAAGTTTCAACCCATAACCTTCCATGGTGGTGGCAACAGTAAAACAGCCCTTCCGGTTCCGGGACGGGGAGGCTGAAGCAGCGTCAGAGAAGTGCTTCAAGCTTAGGAATATCCAAGATCAATACATAAATTCGACAGCCGTTGCCACTAGTTGCTCAGCTAGGAATATCCAAGCTTAGGAGGACATATCCAGTGCTTCAAGGAACTGTAAATAAGTTCAGGTTTTCTTTTAATTTTTTTAACTTTGAGTTGTAGTTTTATGTATAGGTGGTGGTAGCATGGAAACACCGTGTAAGGTCACCAAGCACTGTAAACCAAGCTTATTGGATGAACAATCTACATTCATAGCGAAACATTGGTACAACCGTGGATCAGATAAGAGATGCTTCATAGACAAATTTCGAACATTTTGCCAACGATAAGAAACAGAGTATCACATCACCGTTCACCTTCACAGCCACACCTCATTCAATAACGCGAACAAACTTTCAGGAGACACACCATATTTTATACAAAAGTTTCATCTGGTGAGGCTTAAAGTCCGTGCGTACGGTGAGTTGATTCCGTCAAGAAGCAACATCACAGAGTTGGCTATCATCAAAGGCCGCCCTATAGCTAGCACTTTTCCACTCAAGTCTGTGAAGGTTGACATATAACGAACGCCATGTATAAAAAGGTTGCCGTCGACCCAACATCCCGCGATGATGGAAGCAAGGTATCCCAACTCATATGTGATTCTCAAGATAGAAGATGCGTCTGGGTCTCCAACTCGAGGCATCCTAAATCCTTATAAAGCCCCTGAAAAAATTGAGAAGATGCAATTAATATTGGCAAGGTACTTATGTGTCACGCCTGCAGATCAGCCTGCAGCGGACTAACGAATGCAAGTGCAGTTAGTCACTTGCAACGTCCAGGTCACCATGGGGGCCTGCGGCCAAGTGTATGTGTGCGTGTGAAGCCAAGTGTTGGCGTGCTTGTGAAGCCAGCTGGGTGGCCTACTTGTAACCGAACGAGAGAACGGTGACGGCATGGAAAAGCAAATGAACTACTTTCCCCTCGTCTCACCTCTCACTCTCACCTAACCCCTCTGTTCTTCCTCATCCCGATCCCCTTCTCCTCTCTCCCCAAACCCTCCAAATCAGGGCGTGACAATCTGGTATTCAGAGCCACAATTTTTCCCCACCACTGTCGTTGGCTCCGATCGATCGGTAACATCCACCGGGTCAAGTGCGCGCCGCTCCGGCGAGCTCGCACAAAATCCTGCCCGGGGTTCGATCTGATCTAGCGAAACCACGGCACCACCATCCAAGCCCTAGGCGCAGACCCGCCGCGTGCTCGCCGCCATGTCGGAGACCACGGACAAGCTGCAGAGCCTGCTCGAGTCCGTCATCCGCCGCCTCGACGCCAATCAGAAGACCGCCGACGAGCGCCACCAGGCACAGATCGTCTACAACGACCAGGTCTCTGCCGAGATCAAGCTCCTCTCCAAGCAGATCGACCTCACGCAAGCCGACGTGGACGAGGCCCGCAAGGCTGCGCCGACCGTCGACCCCGCGGCGACCGCCTCCGGAGGTGCATCTCCATCGGGCGTCACGGCCACCGTGGACTCCTCCGCGCATCCTCCACCACCTTCGCCACCACCACCACCGACTCGTCCTCCGCCGCTGCCTCTCTACACGGACGGTGCGGCCCAGCTCCCGTTCGCCCGACTCGTCAATCACGGACCACCGTTGCTCACCGCGCGGTCACCATCGTCCTCGGAGCTCGACCGCCACGGCGACCACTACATCAAGCCGCTGAAGCATGATTTTCCGCGGTTTGACGGCGATGCCCCTCGCATCTGGCTGGACCGCTGCACCACCTACTTCGAGCTGTACCGAGTGCCCCAACACAGCTGGGTCACCACCGCAGCGCTGTACATGGACGGTCTGGTCGCGATGTGGCTCCAGGCCTATCGACAGACACACCCCGGCGTCTCGTGGCAAGCATTCAGAGCTGCGGTACAGGAGGAATTTGGTCCAGAGGAATTCGAGGTTCAGATGCACCACTTTGTTCAGTTACGACAGATAGGCAGTGTGCAGGAATATCGCCAGCAATTCGAGACAGCAATGTATCATTTGCTGGCCCTGGACCCAACCCTGAGCTTCAAGTTTTTCATCTCTCAGTTCCTGATCGGCCTCAAAGACGAGCTGCGCCTGGGAATTCGACTGCAAGCACCAACCAGTATCACTCGTGCAGCAGTTTTCGCTCGCATTCAGGAAGAAGAACTGGAGAAGCAGCGCTCCCAGCGTCCGCGCATCACACCAGTCGGACGCCCACCGCCACCTACTGCAGCAGCAGTCCCTGTTCCAACTCGCGCTGCAGCCGTACCCAAGCAAGGGGGCGACGAATACGCACGAGAACGTCAGTTGCGCGAATTCAGAAGAACGAATGGCCTCTGCTTTCGCTGCGGGGACAAGTATTCGAGAGAACACCAATGCAAACGCACTGGCCAAATCCTGATGATCGAAGTGGGCGATTTCGGTGAAATTTTGTCTGACGACACCGATCACGCACTGCAGTTACTCGATACACCAGCAGCACAGGAACCAGAATGCTGCTCGCTATCACACCAAGCGCTGTCAGGCGAAGAAACTCCATCGACAATTCGCCTACGAGCACAAGTGAGGGATCAGATCATGCTACTCTTGGTGGATTCAGGAAGTACACACAGTTTCATCAGTGAAACTTTTCTCGCACGACTGCAAGTTCTGACAGAGAACTTGCCACCAGTTTCAGTGCGTGTCACCAACGGTCAGAGACTGTTGTGCAATCAACCGCTGAGAGGATTGGAATGGCAAGTGCCCGACCACACCTTCCACACTGATCTCCGCGTGCTGCCGCTCAGGGCTTATGATGGCGTGCTGGGCATCGACTGGCTGGCCGCTCACAGCCCCATGAACTGTCACTGGCAGGAGAAAACCATTGCATTCGAGACAGAGGGGAACAAGTGCACTTGCGAGGCGTCAGAACTTCAGATCTTCCTCCCATAGCCGAACTGGATGCTTATGAGTTGCATCGCATGGAAGTATGCAATGACATTTGGACCGCGACTCTGGTTACAGTGGAGAGAACTGACAAACCTGAACCTGCACCTCCACCACCCAACATTCAGAAACTCCTGTCTGAATATGCAGACGTGTTTGCTGAACCCAACGTACTGCCTCCCAAACGGCAATATGACCATGCGATCAACCTGGAGTCGGGCACAACTCCGATCAACACCAGGCCCTACCGCTACTCGCCAGCACAGAAAGATGAGATCGAAAAGCAGGTTCAGGAGATGCTGCAATCGGGTGTCATTGCTCATAGCCTGAGTCCATATGCCGCACCTGTGTTGCTAGTCAAGAAGAAGGACGGCTCATGGCGATTCTGTGTGGACTTTAGACGCCTGAGCACAGCTACAGTGAAGAACAAGTTTCCATTGCTAGTGGTCGATGAACTGCTCGATGAGCTGGGCGGAGCGGCATATTTCTCTAAGATTGATCTGAGAGCGGGCTACCATCAGATACGTGTGCGCGAAGAGGACGAAGAGAAAACGGCATTCAAAACACACCACGGCCACTACCACTTCAGAGTGATGCCGTTCGGCCTATGCAACGCGCCGGCAACCTTCCCGTGCCTTATGAACTCAATCTTCGGTCGCCATGTTCGCAAGTTCATCATTATATTCCTCGATGACATTCTGGTCTTCAGTATCGATTTACAGGAACACGAGGAACACTTGCGCATGGTGCTGGAACTGCTACGGATGCACCAGCTCTACGCCAAGGCCTCCAAGTGCTCGTTCGCGCAGCAGGAGATCGAGTACCTCGGGCATGTCATCTCCAGGAACGGCGTCGCCACCGACTCCAGCAAGACCAGCGCCATGAGTGCCTGGCCCGTGCCCATGACGCCCACCGAGCTCCGCGGCTTCCTCGGCCTCACGGGCTACTACCGCAAGTTTGTGCCGCACTATGGCATCATCGCGAAGCCCCTGACGCGCCTCCTCACCAAGAAGGGATTCCTCTGGGACGACCAAGCGCAAGCTGCTTTCGAGATGTTGAAGAAGGCGATGGTGAGCACGCCCGTCCTGGCGCTCCCAGACTTCAAGCGCCCATTCGCCATCGAGACCGACGCGTGCGACACCGGCATCGGCGCCGTTCTGACGCAGGATGGCCACCTGATCGCGTACTTGAGCAAGGCGCTGGGCGTGCGGAATCAGAAACTATCGGCGTACGAGAAGGAATTCCTCGCGGTGATGATGGCGATCGACAAGTGGCGCCCATACCTTCAGCGCGCCCCGTTCGAAATCGTCACCGACTACAAGAGCTTGTGTTCTTTGGGCGATCAACAGCTCGTCACAGATCTGCAGTGCAAGGCGATGTCCAAGATGGTGGGGCTGCAGTTCACGTTCCGCTACAAGAAGGGCACCGACAACGGCGCGGCCGACGCGCTCTCTCGTGTGGGGCACTTACTGGCCCTCGACGCGCTCTCGGTGTGCCAGCCATAGTGGCTACAGGAAGTGGTCAACTCGTACTAAACGGACGCCGGCGCGCAAGAACTGCTCGCCAAGCTCGCACTCTGCGACACCGACGACCAGGGCCGCTCCCTTCAGCAGGGCGTGATCAGATAGCGGGGACGGCTGTGGATCGGCGCCAACACCGCGCTCCAGACGAAGCTCATCACCGCGCTGCACCACAGCGCCGTCGGCGGCCACTCCGGCGCCACCACCACCTACTACAGGGTGCGCAAGCTCTTCGCCTGGACCGGTCTGAAGCGCGCCGTCGAAGATTTCGTCAGGCAGTGCAGCATTTGCCAACACGCGAAGCACGAGCAAACGCACCCGGCCGGCAAGTTGCAGCCACTCCCAATTCCGCAAGAACCATCACCATGGATTTCGTCGAGGGGCTGCCCAAGTTCGATGGCTACGACACGATCATGGTCGTCGTCGACCGGCTCACCAAGTATGCCCACTTCGTCCCTCTCCGCCACCCCTTCAACGCCGCCCAGGTCGCCAGATCCTTTTGGGACAACGTCATCCGTCTCCACGGCATGCCGCACTCCATCGTCTCCGACCGTGACAAGGTGTTCACCAGCGTAATGTGGCGCGAGATCCTCAACGCCGTGGGCACCAAGCTCCTGTACTCCATGGCGTATCACCCCCAGGTGGACGGCCAGACGGAGCGCGTCAACCAGTGCTTGGAAATGTATTTGCGGTGCTCCGTCCACGACACACCCAAGCAATGGCGCCGGTGGCTCTCTGCAGCAGAGTTCTGGTACAACTCGTCGCACCACGCCTCGCTCAACTGCTCCCCGTTCAAGGCGCTGTATGGCAGGGAGCCCAACCTCGGCGGCATGCCAGCGGTCAACTCCAACATACCCGCAGATGCGCCGCTCGATGAGATCGACTGGGCAACACACACCGAGTTGCTGCGCGCCCAGCTCGCGCGCGCCCAGGCACGCTTCAAGAAACAAGCAGATCGCCACCGCGCCGAGCGCGCCTTCGACGTGGGCAAGCAAGTCCTCCTCAAGCTTCAACCGTACGCCCAGTCCTCCGTCGCCAACCACCCTTGTCGCAAGCTAGCGTACAAGTTCTTCGGACCCTTCACGATGACGGAGCGCATCGGCACGTTGGCATATCGCCTGAACTTGCCACCGGACAGCCGCATCCATCCCGTCTTCCACGTCTCGCAACTCAAGCCGTTCGTCCCCGACTACACTCCAGTCTTCGCGGAGCTGCCCAAGATACCCGACCTCACGGCCGCCGACCGCGTTCCGACTGCCATTCTGGACCGCCGCATGATGGAGAAAGGCGACGCCCCAGTCATCCAAGTACAGGTGCAGTGGAGCACCATGCCGCCGTCGTCTGCGACCTGGGAGGACTACGACGTGCTCCGGCAGCGTTACCCGGATGCACCCCTTTGGACGGAGGAGGATCAAGCTGCTCAAGAGGGGGCAAATGTCACGCCTGCAGATCAGCCTGCAGCGGACTAACGAGTGCAAGTGCAGTTAGTCACTTGCAACGTCCAGGTCACCATGGGGGCCCGCAGCCAAGTGTATGCATGCGTGTGAAGCCAAGTGTTGGCGTGCTTGTGAAGCCAGCTGGGTGGCCTACTTGTAACCGAACGAGAGAACGATGGCGGCATGGAAAAGCAAATGAACTACTTTCCCCTCGTCTCACCTCTCGCTCTCACCTAACCCCTCTGTTCTTCCTCATCCCGGTCCCCTTCTCCTCTCTCCCCAAACCCTCCAGATCAGGGCGTGACATTATGTTTGAGGAAATGCAGATACTAGAAAACAACAAACAAATCAAATGAGTTCAAAAAACATAAATCAAATCACAGTGGCTCAAATATTCAGTGGTTTTTGGTTGTCAAGTTTGTTTCAGTTGGCATATAATAATAGGCCGGTGCTCAAACTTTGGTTCCTGTCAAATATCTGAGAACAGAAATGAACAGTGGGTTTCTAACAATGTATCGAATTCGTTATTATTGTTTCAGGAAATGTAGATACTGGAAAATAACAAATAAATCAAATGAGTTGAAAAACATAAATCAGATCATGGTGGCTCAAATATTCAGTGGGTTTTGGTTGTCATGTTTATTTCAGTTGGCATGTAATAATAGCTTGGTGCTCAAACTTTGGTTCCTGGTTGCTCAACTATCCACGCAAATATTAATAGTGCACAAAATGCTAATAAGGTTCTCATGCTTGTAAAAAACAATGTGGCTGAATGCATGACTGGGTATAGAAAAGTACTGTAAATAATAAACATAAAATCAAATCAAATCAAATCATAGGGAAAATGAATCCCCATCGTTATAAAAGTCTAATGGACACGATAGTTGTCAGACCATCTACTACTTACAAATAGGAAAAAAAAACATAATCATACTACTGTACATAATTTCAGAACCACCAAAAGGATTGTGAAGCAGAGAGTGGTCTCGCTGTTGTTTACCAGCTCGAATACATTTGATTGATACAGATGCAGAGGCCATGAGCATAAGAAAGTAAGGAAAAAACACACAAATAAATTTCGTAGCGATAAATAGTCGCGAGCTTAGGAAAGCATTCCAGAAGTCGCAACTCCAGACCAGGACAGTCAGCATCATACTCCCTCCGGTCCTTTTTAGTTCGCGTATAAGATCTGTTTGAAGTCAAGCCTCGTAAAGTTTGACCAACTTCATAGAAAAAAATATCAACATTCACAATGTGAAAACAATAGCAGTTTATGCATCAGGACTTAAAGTTTCATATTGTATAATTTTAGCATGATAGATGCTAACATGTTTTCATATAAATATGGTCAAACTCTAAGAAGTTTGACTTCAGACAATTCTTATATGCAGAGTAAAAAGGACCGGAGGGAGTACTTCCGACTGCGAGTGTGCGAGTGAAGCTCCTAAGCTAAACTGCTGCCCGACCTAGCTTGGATGGATTTCAGAAACGAGCAACTAATCCCCACTGGCACAAGCACAGGAAAGGGCGGATCTGACTAATCGCTGCCTATGGGAGATGAATGAATTAACTAATTGCTGGATGAAAGCAGGAGCTCATACCTCAAAATCAAAGGGAACGGCGGCGAGGATCGATGGGGGCGACGCGCGTGAGAGGTGGAGGCGGCGGATCGAGGCGGCGGCGAGACGAGGCCGCCTAGTAGTGGGTCAGCACGCTCGGTCGGCTTTCGTGTCGTGGGTTCGTAGGAGTAGTTTCCTGGAGGGGAAGTGCTCGACCGACCAGGGATTTATCGACTATCGTATGAGGCCGTGTCTAATCCGAACACGCTCGCGTTCTTTTTTCTTTTCCTTCTACTAGATATGTGCATGTGCGTTGTTACGAGAGCCAAATTCTGTAATTATGGTGATTGCGATTTTTTTAAGTGAAAGTGTGACGTCTGGGGCATATAATTATGATGATTGCAAATTTTAAAAGGAAAGGTGTGACGCCCATTGGGTCATGTAATTATGATGATTGAATCGAATCGTCACTTGCCAACCGAGAAAAAAAGATGATGTGGATGGACGAAGGTGGGATCCGTCAGCAGGAAAAGGAACCTTAGGTTTTTTTATAGATAATATATAGGTATAGATATAAATATACTGGTACGTTCTGGCAGATACTTTTCTTGCGAAGGACAATCCGGGTGAAAATACTCTACCTCTAAGGCTCTAACACTAAAAAAAACCTCTGCCTTTAGGGAGACCCCTGTTGCTTTAAGGGAGACCTGCGCTTAGCGCAACAGGGATGTGAGTACTCTTAAGGATGTACGGATGAATGATGCTACTGTGCATCAGTGGTGAAAGTTTGCTCTGTAACTGAAATTTGGTGTGCATGGTTAGATTAGCTGTAACGGAATGTCAACGAGCACGTAACTGAGTGTTTGCTCTGTCGGGTCTAGTGATGTACTAGTAGTTGTAGTGAGTTTCACCTGTGTAGCTAACTTTAATCGAATGTGTATAAGTGGATGATGGTAGTGTCAATTCTAGTGTTCTAGTGTTGCCTGTCAATGATGCTAGTGTGCATAAGTGGTTCAATTGTAACTCAATGACACTGAGCATGTAACTTAATGACTATTGGATAAAGTTCATTGTGACTCTGTCTGGGGTTTCTACGGGCAGTGGTGGCGCTGAGTCGGTTGGATCCAACGCGTGGAGCTCGGTGGAGTTGGGAATGCAGGGCGGCGGCCCCTGGTTGCTCTGTGTGCCGGCCGCTCATCATGTGGACGACATGTCGGCTGGATCTGGTGTCGGTGTTGTCCTGTGGCTTGGTGCGGCTCGATTAATTGCTTCTTGTTGTGCTCCTACCGGCATGGTGCTGATTGGAGTAGCCGAGTGACTAGGGTGGTGTGCCTCCGCATGGTGTGGGCGGTCATGCGTCTGGTCGTGCCCGGCGAGGCAGCTTCCTGTCCAGATCTGGTTTCATTGGTGATGGTGGTGTGTTGTGCGTTGGTGTGTGCGCAGCTTCGGCTTGCTCTCTATTGGAAGTGGCTGGTCCCCTTCCTCGGGGCTTAGGTAGGTGGTGGGGCTTAGGGCTCTGGGCGAAAGCCTTGGTTCGATGGGGGTCGAAGGATACCGACAACGATGCTTCTTGAAGTTGTCGCCGAAGAGTTCCTCCTCCCCATTAGGTTGTGGCTTGTTGGTTTGAGAGTTGTCATGGGGGTTGTTGGTGTGGTCGGCCTTTTCATGTGGTCTGGCAGAGCTGTTGTGGGTGGCTGTGGGTGAAAGCCTTGGTTCGATTAGGGGTCGAAGGATACTAGAGACGATGGTTCTTGGAGTTGTCGCCGAAAAGTTCCTCCTCTCCACTAGGTTATGGCTTGTTGGTTTGAGGGTTGTCGTGGGGGTTGTTGGTGTGGCCGGCCTTTTCCCGTGGTCTGGCAGAGCTGTTGTGGGTGGCCGTGGGCGAAAGCCTTGGTTCGATTAGGGGTCGAAGGATACCGGAGACGATGTTTCTTTAAGGCGTCTCCGAAGAGTACACCCACACATCTCCGAGTTGTGGACATGTTGGTGGTGGAGTTTGAGTTGGCCAATGTCGACATGGTTGTGGGTTTTTTCAGGGTTGACCCTTAATCAACTTTGTGTTTGTATGGTTTTTGGCCTAGTTTTCCATATAAACAGGCTACTCTATTTTTGTTTTTCTATCTTAATGAAATTGGCAGCGCACTTGCCTTGCAAGTCAAAAAAATTGTGCATGTCGCTGCATTTGTGCTCCTGTGTGAGTGCCCCTATTTTGTAGTTAAATGTAACTGAATTATAGGTAAATGAACTGGTTCATTGAAATTAGCAAGTGAAAGTATTGTAATTTCGTGACCATTAGTGCCCTACCATGCAATATACTTCTTTGTAGAGTCAACGTTCATTTGTCACCAACTCCCTAATTTATTGTGTTGTAATTTCAGCTATTATTTGTAGGGAGGTTTAGACTATGTATAACTTGTGGAGTGGGTTGATGTGCCTTGGCCTGTCATACTACATAAGTGTCTAACAAAGCTACGGAAAATGTTTCATGAGCAAAACAATGGCAGGGTGATGGACAAGCAGGGTTATGAGAGAGAGGTAGCCAAGCATAAGGAGAATGAGAAGTTGTGCAATCACTATAGCCAACTTGTTGAGGATGTTACCAAGCTATTGGCTTGGTGCTACCTCTTGAGCACTTGCGTTGGTTTTTCCTTGAAGAGGAAAGGATGGTGCAGCAAAGTAGCGTAAGTATTTCCCTCAGTTTTTGAGAACCAAGGTATCAATCCAGTAGGAGGCTACGCGCCAGTCCCTCGCACCTACACAAAACAAATAAATCCTCACAACCAACGCGATAAGGGGTTGTCAATCCCTACACGGTCACTTACGAGACTGAGATCTGATAGATATGATAAGATAATATTTTTGGTATTTTTATGATAAAGGTGCAAAGTAAAATAAAAGGCAATGAAAATAACTAAGTGTTGGAAGATTAATATGATGAAGATAGACCCGGGGGCCATAGATTTCACTAGTGGCTTCTCTCAAGAGCATAAGTATTTTACGGTGGGTGAACAAATTACTGTTGAGCAATTGATAGAATTGAGCATAGTTATGAGAATATCTAGGTATGATCATGTATATAGCCATCACGTCCGAGACAAGTAGACCGACTCCTGCCTGCATCTACTACTATTACTGCACACATCGACCGCTATCCAGCATTGCATCTAGAGTATTAAGTTCATAAGAACAGAGTAACGCCTTAAGCAAGATGACATGATGTAGAGGGATAAACTCATGCCATATGATGAAAACCCCATCTTCTTATCCTCGATGGCAACAATACAATGTGTACCTTGCTGCCCCTACTGTCACTGGGAAAGGACACCGCAAGATTGAATCCAAAGCTAAGCACTTCTCCCATTGCAAGAAAGATCAATCTAGTAGGCCAAACCAAACTGATAATTCGAAGAGACTTGCAAAGATAACCAATCATACATAAAAGAATTCATAGAAGATTCAAATATTGTTCATAGATAAACTTGATCATAAACCCACAATTCATCGGTCTCAACAAACACACCGCAAAAGAAGATTACATCGAATAGATCTCCACAAGAGAGGGGGAGAACTTTGTATTGAGATCCAAAAAGAGAGAAGAATCCATCTAGCTAATAACTATGGACCCGAAGGTCTGAGGTAAACTACTCACACTTCATCGGAGAGGCTATGGTGTTGATGTAGAAGCCCTCCATGATCGATGCCCCCTTAGACGGAGCTCCGGAACAGGCCCCAAGATGGGATCTCGTGGATACAGAAAGTTACAACGGTGGAATTAGGGTTTTGGCTCCGTATCTGATCGTTTGGGGGTACGTGGGTATATATAGGAGGAAGAAGTACGTCGGTGGAGCAACAAGGGGCCCACGAGGGTGGAGGGCACGCCCGGGGGGGGGGGGGGGGTAGGCGCGCCCCCTACCTCGTGGCCTCCCTGTTGGTTGCTTGACGTAGGGTCCAAGTCTCCTGGATCTTGTTCGTTCCAAAAATCACGTTCCCGAAGGTTTCATTCCGTTTGGACTCCGTTTGATATTCCTTTTCTTCGAAACCCTAAAATAGGCAAAAAAAAACAATAATTCTGGGCTTGGCCTTCGGTTAATAGCTTAGTCCCAAAAATAATATAAAAGTGAATAATAAAGCCCAATAATGTCCAAAACAGAAGATAATATAGCATGGAGCAATCAAAAATTATAGATACGTTGGAGACGTATCACTTGGCAAGATAGAAAGGGCAGGAGATGGACTACTAGCAGTAGGAAAAAGATGATTAAGATGTTCAAAAGAAGAAGGAAGAGCTAGATTAGTAGGCTAAGATGAAGGTGTAGCTGGAGAAACTGAAGCTGGCCAAGGAGCAAAAGTGCATCCTTTCATGTCAAGCAGATATCATCAGGAACAACAGGAAGCACGTGAAGGAGATCAAGGAGAACTGAGATCTGCTTAAAGCAGAGAAGAAAAGGCTTGAGTATGCCATTGTTGACCTACTGAAAGCTGGCCATGGGAACAAGGAGAAGCTTCCAAAGATCAATGTTATCCTAGAGGAATGAATAGCTGGCTATCTTGGTGAGTAATGTGAAGGAAATATGCCCTAGAGGCAATAATAAAGTTATTATTTATTTCCTTATATCATGATAAATGTTCATTATTCATGCTAGAATTGTATTAACCGGAAACATAATACATGTGTGAATACATAGACAAACAGAGTGTCACTAGTATGCTCTACTTGACTAGCTCGTTGATCAAAGATGGTTATGTTTCCTAACCATAGACATGAGTTGTCATTTGATTAACGGGATCACATCATTAGGAGAATGATGTGATTGACTTGACCCATTCCGTTAGCTTAGCACTTGATCGTTTAGTTTGTTGCTATTGCTTTCTTCATGACTTATACATGTTTCTATAACTATGAGATTATGCAACTCCCTTTTACCGGAGGAACACTTTGTGTGCCACCAAACGTCACAACATAACTGGGTGATTATAACGGTGCTCTACAGGTGTCTCCGAAGGTACTTGTTGGGTTGGCGTATTTCGAGATTAGGATTTGTCACTCCGATTGTCGGAGAGGTATCTCTGGGCCCACTCGGTAATGCACATCACTATAAGCCTTGCAAGCATTGCAGCTAATGAGTTAGTTGCGGGATGATGTATTACAGAACGAGTAAAGAGACTTGCCGGTAACGAGATTGAACTAGGTATTGAGATACCGACGATCGAATCTCGGGCAAGTAACATACCGATGACAAAGGGAACAACGTATGTTGTTATGCGATTTGACCGATAAAGATCTTCATAGAATATGTGGGAACCAATATGAGCATCTAGGTTCCGCTATTGGTTATTGACCGGAGACGTGTCTCGGTCATGTCTACATAGTTCTCGAACCCGTAGGGTCCGCACACTTAAAGTTCGATGACGGTTATATTATGAGTTTATGTGTATTGATGTACCGAAGGTAGTTCGGAGTCCCGGATGAGATCAGGGACATGATGAGGAGTCTCGAAATGGTCAAGACGTAAAGATCGATATATTGGACGACTATATTCGGACATCGGAAAGGTTACGAGTGATTCGGGTATTTTTCGGAGTACCGGAGAGTTACGGGAATTCGACAGGGAGTATATGGGCCTTATTGGGCTTTAGGGGAAAGAGAGAGGAGAGGTTGGGCGCCCCCCAAGGCCTAGTCCGAATTGGACTAGGGGGAGGGGCTGCACCCCCTCCTTCCTTCTCTTCTCTCTTCCCTTGCCTTGACTCATACTCCTACTACTTGGAAGGGGGGAATCCTACTCCCGGTGGGAGTAGGACTCCTCCAGGGCGCGCCATAGGGGCCGGCCCTCTCCCCCTCCTCCACTCCTTTATATACATGGCCAGGGGCACCCCATAGACACAACAATTGATCTCTTGATCTCTTAGCCGTGTGCGGTGCCCCTCTCCACCATAATCCACCTCGATCATATCGTACCAGTGCTTAGGCAAAGCCCTGCGTCGGTAGAACATCATCATCGTCACCACGCCGTCGTGCTAACGAAACTCTCCCTCAACACTCGGCTGGATCGGAGTTCGAGGGACGTCATCGAGTTGAACGTGTGCAGAACTCGGAGGTGCCGTGCGTTCGGTACTTGATCGGTCGGATCGTGAAGACGTACGACTACATCAACCGCGTTGTGCTAACGCTTCCGCTTTAGGTCTACGAGGGTACGTGGACAACACTCTCCCCTCTCGTTGCTATGCATCACCATGATCTTGCGTGTGCGTAGGAAATTTTTTGAAATTACTACGTTCCCCAACAGTGGTATCCGAGCCAGGTTTTATGCGTTGATGTAATATGCACGAGTAGAACACAAGTGAGTTGTGGGCGATATAAGTCATACTGCTTACCAGCATGTCACACTTTGGTTCGGCGGTATTGTTGGATGAAGCGGCCCGGACCGACATTATGTGTACGCTTACGCGAGACTGGTTCTACCGACGTGCTTTGCACACAGGTGACTAGCGGGTGTCAGTTTCTCCAACTTTAGTTGAACCGAGTGTGGCTACGCCCGGTCCTTGCGAAGGTTAAAACAACACCAACTTGACAAACTATTGTTGTGGTTTTGATGCGTAGGTAAGAACGGTTCTTGCTCAGCCCGTAGCAGCCACGTAAAACTTGCAACAACAAAGTAGAGGACGTCTAACTTGTTTTTGCAGGGCATGTTGTGATGTGATATGGTCAAGACATGATGAGATATAAGTTGTTGTATGAGATGATCATGTTTTGTTGAAGTTATCGGCAACTGGCAAAAGCCTTATGGTTATCTCTCTCTTGCATAAGATGCAAGCGCCAAATAATTGCTTTACTTTATCGCTATGTGATAGCAATAGTTGCAAGAGCAATTGTTGGCGAGACAACCATGTGATGACACATTGATTGTTGGGGAACGTAGTAATTTCAAAAAAATTCCTACGCACACGCAAGATCATGGTGATGCATAGCAACTAGAGGGGAGAGTGTGATCTACGTACCCTTGTAGATCGACAACGGAAGCGTTTGGTTGATGTAGTCGTACGTCTCCACGGCCCGACCGATCAAGCACCGAAACTACGGCACCTCCGAGTTCTAGCACAAGTTCAGCTCGATGACGATCCCCGGACTCCGATCCAGCAAAGTGTCGGGGAAGAGTTCCGTCAGCACGATGGCGTGGTGATGATCTTGATGTACTACCGTCGCACGGCTTCGCCTAAGCACCGCTACAATATTATCGAGGACTATGGTGGAAGGGGGCACCGCACACGGCTAAGAATATGATCACGTGGATCAACTTGTGTCTAGGGGTGCCCCCCTGCCCCCGTATATAAAGGAGCAAGGGGAGGAGGCCGGCCGGCCCCTATAGGCGCGCCAGGAGGAGTCCTCCTCCTAGTAGGAGTAGGACTCCTACTAGGAGGGGGAAAGAAGTGGGGAGGGAGAGGGAAAGGGGGGCGCCGCCCCCCTCTCCTAGTCCAATTCGGACCAGGGGGGAGGAGGCGCGCGGCCCACCCTAGCTGCCCCTCTCTCTCTCCACTAAGGCCCATAAGGCCCATTACTTCTCCCGGTAGGGTTCCGGTAACCCTCCGGCTCTCCGGTTTTCTCCGAAATCACCCGGAACACTTCCGGTGTCCGAATATAGCCGTCCAATATATCAATCTTTATGTCTCGACCATTTAGAGACTCCTCGTCATGTCTGTGATCACATACGGGACTCCTAACTAACTTTGGTACATCAAAACTCATAAACTCATAATATAACTGTCATCGAAACCTTAAGCGTGCGGACCCTACGGGTTCGAGAACAATGTAGACATGACCGAGACACGTCTCAGGTCAATAACTAATAGCGGAACCTGGATGCTCATATTGGCTCCTACATATTCTACGAAGATCTTTATCGGTCAGACCGCATAACAACATACGTTGTTCCCTTTGTCATTGGTATGTTACTTGCCCGAGATTCGATCGTCGGTATCTCAATACCTAGTTCAATCTCGTTACCGGCAAGTCTCTTTACTCATTCCGTAATACATCATCTCGCAACTAACTCATTAGTTGCAATGCTTGCAAGGCTTATGTGATGTGCATTACCGAGAGGGCCCGGAGATACCTCTCCGACAATCGGAGTGACAAATCCTAATCTCGAAATACGCCAACCCAACATGTACCTTTGGAGACACCTGTAGAGCACCTTTATAATCACCCATTTACGTTGTGACATTTGGTAGCACACAAAGTGTTCCTCTGGCAAACGGGAGTTGCATAATCTCATAGTCATAGGAACATGTATAAGTCATGAAGAAAGCAATAGCAACATACTAAACGATCGGGTGCTAAGCTAATGGAATGGGTCATGTCAATCAGATCATTCACCTAATGACGTGATCTCGTTAATCAAATAACAACTCCTTGTTCATGGTTAGGAAACATAACCATCTTTGATTAACGAGCTAGTCAAGTAGAGGCATACTAGTGACACTCTGTTTGTCTATGTATTCACACATGTATTATGTTTCCGGTTAATACAATTCTAGCATGAATAATAAACATTTATCATGATATAAGGAAATAAATAATAACTTTATTATTGCCTCTAGGGCATATTTCCTTCATTGATATAGATCAAGATGATGGAGATCATGGTGCCATGCCGGTGACGATGGAGATCATGACGATGCTTTGGAGATGGAGATCAAAGGCACAAGATGATGATGGCCATATCATGTCACATATTTTGATTGGATGTGATGTTTATCTTTTATACATCTTATTTTGCTTAGTTCGACGGTAGCTTTATAAGATGATCTCTCACTAATTATCAAGGTACAAGTGTTCTCCCTGATTATGCACCGTTGCAAAAGTTCTTCGTGCTGAGACACCACGTGATGATCGGGTGTGATAGGCTCTACGTTCAAATACAACAGGTGCAAAACAGTTGCACACGCGGAATACTCAGGTTAAACTTGACGAGCCTAGCATATAACAGATATGGCCTCGGAACACGAAGACCGAAAGGTCGAGCATGAATCATATAGTAGATATGATCAACATAGTGATGTTCACCATTGAAACTACTCCATCTCACGTGATGATTGAACATGGTTTAGTTGATATGGATAACGTGATCACTTAGAATATTAGAGGGATGTCTGTCTAAGTGGGAGTTCTTAAGTAATATGATTAATTGAACTTTAATTTATCATGAACTTAGTCCTGGTAGTATTAGCATATCTATGTTGTAGATCAATAGATCGCGATGTTGCTCCTAGTTTATTGTGTTCCTAGAGAAAAATTATGTTGAAAAATGTAAGTAGCAATGATGCGGATTGGATCCGTGATCCGAGGATTATCCTCATTACTACACAGAAGAATTATGTCCTTGATGCACCGCTAGGTGACAGACCTATCGCAGGAGCAGATGCAGACGTTCTGAACGCTTGGCTAGCTCAATATGATGACTACTTGATAGTTTAGTGCACCATGCTTAACGGCTTAGAATCGGGACTTCAAAGACGTTTTGAACGTCATGGACATATGAGATGTTCCAGGAGTTGAAGTTAATATTTCAAGCAAATACCCGAGTTGAGAGATATGAAGTCTCGAACAAGTTCTATAGCTAAAAGATGGAGGAGAATAGCTCAAGCAGTGAGCATGTGCTCAGATTGTCTGGGTACTACAATCGCTTGAATCAAGTGGGAGTTAATCTTCCAGATAAAATAGTGATTGACAGAATTCTCTAGTCACCATCACCAAGTTAGTAGAACTTCGTGATGAACTATAATATGCAAGGGATAACGGAAACGATTCCCAAGCTCTTCGTGATGCTGAAATCGACGAAGGTAGAAATCAAGAAAAGCATCAAGTGTTGATGGTAAACAAAACCACAAGTTTCAAGTAAAGGGACAAAGGGAAGAAAGGGGAACTTCAAGAAGAACAGCAAGCAAGTTGCTTCTCAAGTGAAAAACCCAAGTCTGGACCTAAGCCTAAAACTGAGTGCTTCTACTGCAAAGGGACTGGTCATTGGAAGCGGAACTACCCCAAGTATTTGGCGGATAAGAAGGATGGCAAAGTGAACAAAGGTATATTTGATATACAGATTATTGATGTGTATTTTACTAGTGTTCATAGCAACCCCTCGGTATTTGATACTGGTCCAGTTGCTAAGAGTAGTAACTCGAAACGGGAGTTGCAAAATGAACACAGACTAGTTAAGGGTGAAGTGACAATGTGTGTTGGAAGTGGTTCCAAGATTGATATGATCATCATCGCACACTCCCTATACTTTCGGGATTAGTGTTGAACCTAAATAAGTGTTATTTGGTGTTTGCATTGAGCATGAATATGATTTGATCATGTTTATTGCAATACGGTTATTAATTTAAGTAAGAAAATAAATTGTTGTTCTGTTTACATGAATAAAACCTTATATGGTTACACACCCAATGAAAATGGTTCGTCGGATCTCGATCGTAGTGATACACATATTCATAATATTGAAACCAAAAGATGCAAAGTTAATAATGATAGTGCAACTTATTTGTGGCACTGCCGTTTAGGTCATATTGGTGTAAAGCACATGAAGAAACTCCACGCTGATGGACTTTTGGAATCACTTGATTATGAATCACTTGATGCTTGCGAACCATGCCTCATGGGCAAGATGACTAAGACTCCGTTCTCCGGAACAATGGAGCAAGCAACAGATTTGTTGGAAATCATACATACTGATCTATGTGGTCCGATGAATATTGAGGCTCGCGGCAGGTATCATTATTTTTTGATCTTCATAGATGATTTGAGCAGATATGAGTATATCTACTTGATGAAACACAAGTCTGAAACATTTGAAAAGTTCGAAGAATTTCAGAGTGAAGTGAAGAATCATCGTAACAAAAATTAAAGTTTCTACGATATGATCGCAGAAGGAAAATATTTGAGTTACGAGTTTGGCCTTCAGTTAAAACAATGTGAAATAGTTTCACTACTCACGCCACCTGGAACACCACAGTGTAATGGTGTGTCCAAACGTCGTAACCGTGCTTTATTAGATATGGTGCGATCTATGACGTCTCTTACTGATTTATCGCTATTGTTTTGGGATTATGCATTAGAGACAGCTACATTCACGTTAAATAGGGCACCATCTAAATCCGTTGAGACGACACCGTATGAACTATGGTTTGGCAAGAAACTTAAGCTGTCGTTTCTTAAAGTTTGAGATTGCAATGCTTATGTGAAAAAGTTTCAACCTAATAAGCTCAAACCCAAATCTGAGAAGTGCGTCTTCATAGGATACCCAAAAGAAAATGTTGGGTACACCTTCTATCACAGATCCGAAGGCAAGATATTCGTTGCTGAGAATGGATCCTTTCTAGAGAAGGAGTTTCTCTCGAAAGAAGTGAGTGGGAGGAAAGTAGAACTTGATGAGGTAAATGTACCTGCTCCCTTATTGGAAAGTAGTTCATCACAGAAATCTGTTCCTGTGACTACTACACCAATTAGTGAGGAAGCTAATGATGATGATCATGTAACTTCAGATCAAGTTACTACCGAACCTCGTAGTTAAACCAGAGTGATATCCGCACCAGAGTGGTACGGTAATCCTGATCTAGAGGCCATGTTACTTGACCATGACGAGCCTACGAACTATGAGGAAGCGATGATGAGCCCAGATTCCGCGAAATGGCTTGAGGCCATGAAATCTGAGATGAGATCCATGTATGAGAACAAAGTATGGACTTTGATTGACTTGCCCAATGATCGGCGAGCCATTAAGATTAAATGGATCTTCAAGAGGAAGACGGACGCTGATAGTAGTGTCACTATCTAAAAAGCTAGAATTGTCGCAAAAAGGTTTTCGACAAGTTCAAGGTGTTGACTACAATGAGAGTTTCTCACTCGTATCTATGCTTAAGTCTGTCCGAATCATGTTAGCAGTTGCCGCACTTTATGAAATCTGACAAATGGATAAACAAAACTGCATTCCTTAATGGATTTATTAAAGAAGAGTTGTATATGATGCAACCAGAAGGTTTTGTCAATCCTAAAGGTACTAACAAAATATGCAAGCTCCAGTGATCCATCTATGGACTGGTGCAAGCATCTCGGAGTTGGAATATACGCTTTGATAAGTTGATCAAAGCATATAGTTTTATACAGACTTGCGGTGAAGCCTGTATTTACAAGAAAGTGAGTGGGAGCCCTACATCATTTCTGATAAGTATATGTGAATGACATATTGTTGATCGGAGATAATGTAGAATTATTCTGCAAAGCATAAAGGAAGTTTTGAAAGGAGTTTTTCAAAGAAAGACCTCGGTGAATCTGCTTACATATTGAGCATCAAGATCTATAGAGATAGATCAAGACGCTTGATAAGTTTTTCAGTGAGTACATACCTTGACAAGATTTTGAAGTAGTTCAAAATGGAACAATCAAAGAAGGAGTTCTTGCCTGTGTTACAAGGTGTGAAGTTGAGTAAGACTCAAAACCCGACCACGGCAGAAGATAGAGAGAGAATGAAAGTCATTCCCTATGCCTCAGCCATAGGTTCTATAAAGTATGCCATGTTGTGTACCAGACCTATTGTATACCCTGCCCTGAGTCTGGCAAGGGAGTACAATAGTGATTTAGGAGTAGATCACTAGACAGCGGTCAAAATTATCCTTAGTGGAATAAGGATATCTTTGTCGATTATGGAGGTGACAAAAAGGTTCGTCGTAAAGGGTTACGTCGATGCAAATTTTGACACTGATCCAGATGACTCTAAATCTCAATCTGGATACATATTGAAAGTGGGAGCAATTAGCTAGAGTAGCTCCGTGCAGAGCATTGTTGACACAGAAATTTGCAAAATACTTACGGATCTGAATATGGCAGACCCGTTGACTAAACTTCTCTCACAAGCAAAACATGATCACACCTTAGTACTCTTTGGGTGTTAATCACATAGCGATGTGAACTAGATTATTGACTCTAGTAAACCCTTTGGGTGTTGGTCACATGTTGATGTGAACTATGGGTGTTAATCACATGGTGATGTGAACTATTGGTATTAAATCACATGGTGATGTGAACTAGATTATTGACTCTAGTGCAAGTGAAAGACTGAAGGAAATATGCCCTAGAGGCAATAATAAAGTTATTTTATTTCCTTATATCATGATAAATGTTTATTATTCATGCTAGAATTGTATTAACCGGAAACATAATACATGTGTGAATACATAGACAAACAGAGTGTCATTAGTATGCCTCTACTTGACTAGCTCGTTGATCAAAGATGGTTATGTTTTCTAACCATAGACATGAGTTGTCATTTGATTAACGGGATCACATCATTAGGAGAATGATGTGATTTACTTGACCCATTCCGTTAGCTTAGCACTTGATCGTTTAGTTTGTTTCTATTGCTTTCTTCATGACTTATACATGTTCCTATGACTATGAGATTATGCAACTCCCGTTTATCGGAGGAACACTTTGTGCGCCACCAAACGTCACAATGTAACTGGGTGATTATAAAGGTGCTCTACAGGTGTCTCCGAAGGTACTTGTTGGGTTGGCGTATTTCGAGATTAGGATTTGTCACTCCGATTGTCGGAGAGGTATCTCTGGGCCCACTCGGTAATGCACATCACTATAAGCCTTGCAAGCATTGCAGCTAATGAGTTAGTTGCGGGATGATGTATTACAGAACGAGTAAAGAGACTTGCCGGTAACGAGATTGAACTAGGTATTGAGATACCGACGATCGAATCTCGGGCAAGTAACATACCGATGACAAAGGGAACAACGTGGGTTGTTATGCGGTTTGACCGATAAAGATCTTCGTAGAATATGTGGGAACCAATATGAGCATCCAGGTTCCGCTATTGGTTATTGATCGGAGATGTGTCTTGGTCGGAGTCCCGGATAAGATCGGGGACATGACGAGGAGTCTCGAAATGGTCGATACGTAAAGATCGATATATTGGACGACTATATTCGGACATCGGAAAGGTTCCGAGTGATTCGGGTATTTTTCGGGGTACCGGAGAGTTACGGGAATTCGCCGGGAAGTATATGGGCCTTATTGGGCTTTAGGGGAAAGAGAGAGGAGAGGTTGGGCGCCCCCCCAAGGCCTAGTCCGAATTGGACTAGGGGGAGGGGCTGCGCCCCCTCCTTCCTTCTCTTCTCTCTTCCCTTGCCTTGACTCCTACTCCTACTACTTGGAAGGGGGGGATCCTACTCCCGGTGGGAGTAGGACTCCTCCAGGGCGCGCCATAGGGGCCGACCCTCTCCCCCCACCTCCACTCCTTTATATACGTGGCCAGGGGCACCCCATAGACACAACAATTGATCTCTTGATCTCTTAGCCATGTGCGGTGCCCCTCTCCACCATAATCCACCTCGATCATATCGTAGCGGTGCTTAGGCGAAGCCCTGCGTCGGTAGAACATCATCATCGTCACCATGCCGTCGTGCTGACGAAACTCTCCCTCAACACTCGGCTAGATCAGAGTTCAAGGGACGTCATCAAGTTGAACGTGTGCAGAACTCGGAGGTGCCGTGCGTTCGGTACTTGATCGGTCAGATCGTGAAGACGTACGACTACATCAACCGCGTTGTGCTAACGCTTCCGCTTTTACGTGAACAACACTCTCGCCTTTCGTTGCTATGCATCACCATGATCTTGCGTGTGCGTAGGAATTTTTTTGAAATTACTATGTTCCCCAACATAATGCTACATCAATGAGGGGCGGGGGGGGGGGGGGGGTCACGGACTGGTTGACATGGACCATTAGGAGGGGGGAGGGGGTTACGGAGTTTCACGGACTGGTTGACGTGGACCATTAGAATTAAGGATCGAGGGAGGAAGGGCCCACACCCCCTGAAAATCATTGGGGGGAGGGGGGAAGAAACATTAGGTAGAAGGATGCCCTGTGAAACGCCCGTTGAGGGAGTCCTGGATTAGGGGGTGTCCGGATGGCCGGACTATACCTTCAGCCGGACTCCTGGACTGTGAAGATACAAGATTGAAGACTCCGTCCCGTGTCCGGAAGGGACTTTCCTTGGTGTGGAAGGCAAGCTTGGAGATACGGATATGAAGATCTCCTACCATTGTAACCAACTTTGTGTAACCCTAACCCTCTCCGGTGTCTATATAAACCGGAGGGTTTTAGTCCGTAGGACAACATACACATCAACAATCATACCATAGGCTTGCTTCTAGGGTTTAGCCTCTCCGATCTCGTGGTAGATCTACTCTTGTACTACCCATATCATCAATATTAATCAAGCGGGACGTAGGGTTTTACCTCCATCGAGAGGGCCCAAACCTAGGTAAAACTTCGTGTCCCTTGCCTCATGTTACCATCCAACCTAGACGCGCAGTTCGGGACCCCCTACCTGAGATCCGCCGGTTTTGACACCGACATTGGTGCTTTCATTGAGAGTTCCTCTGTGTCATCGCCGTCAGGCTCTATGGCTCCTACGATCATCAATAGCAATGCAGTCCAGGGTGAGACCTTCCTCCCCGGACAGATCTTCGTCTTCGGCGGCTTCGCACTGCGGGCCGATTCGCTCGGCCATCTGGAGCAGATCGAAAGCTATGCCCCTGGCCGTCAGGTCAGATTTGGAAGTTTAAACTACACGGCTGACATCCGCAGGGACTTGATCTTCGACGGATTCGAGCCGCTGCCAAGCGCGCCGCACTGTCACGACGAGCATGATCTAGCTCTGCCGCTGAACAGTGCCCTGGAGGCCGCACCCGCATCGGCTCTGACCCTCAATTCGGAGCCAACTGCGCTGATCGAGGATGGGCGGTTGGACGCCACCTCGGGGGTTGCTACCCTAACGGCGATTGAGCGGACCACCAGCCCCGTACTCTACGAGACTCGTGACTCCAAGGAGCCGAACTCCTCTCCGGACTCCGAACCCTCCGTGCCCCTGCCGATCGAATCCGATTGGGCGCCGATCATGAGTTCACCGCCACGGACATCTTTCAGCACTCGCCTTTCGGCGATATCCTGAAGTCACTGAAGTCTCTCTCTTTATCAGGAGAGCCCTGGCCGGACTACGGTCAGCAAGGTTGGGGTAGGGACGATGAAGAAATTCAAAGCCCACCCACCATCCACTTTGTAGCCACTGTCGACGACTTAACCGACATGCTCGACTTCGACTCCGAAGACATCGACGGTATGGACGCCGATGAAGGAGATGATGAAGAAACAGCGCCTACTAGGCCCTGGAAAGCCACCTCGTCATATGACATATACATGGTGGACACCCCAAAAGAGGGAGATGGCGATGGAACAGCGGAGGATGACCCCTCCAAGAAACAGCCTAAGCGCCGGCGCCAGCGGCGCCGCTCAAAATCCCGCCAAAACAAATACGGTGATTACATCACGGGAGATAATAATACTCCGGAAAGCATCGAAGAAAACCCCCTCCAGCAAGATTTAGCACAGGAGGATGGAGAAACCAGCCCTCATGAGAGAGCGGCAGACAGAGAGGTCGAGGACGATAATTATATGCCTCCCTCCGAAGACGAGGCAAGCCTCGACAACGACAAATTCGTCGTGCCAGAGGATCCCGTCGAGCAAGAGCGTTTTCAATGCAGGCTTATGGCCACAGCAAGAAGCCTCAAGAAAAAACAGCAACAACTTAGAGCTGATCAAGATTTGCTAGTCGACAGATGGACTGAAGTCCTTGCGGCCGAAGAGCATAAACTCGAACGCCCCTCCAAGAGCTACCCAAAGCGCAGGTTGCTACCCCGATTAGAGGAGGAAGCATTTGATGCGGCCGACCGGCCACCTCGTGGCCGCGACAGAGAGGCCTCTCGGCCCTCCACTCAAGCCGCACCCCGTACCAAGGCACGGGAATATGCGCCAGACTTACGAGACATGTTGGAGGACAAGGCAAGACAAACAAGATCGATCTACGGATTGCGTGGGCGCCCCACGGCTCGAGACGGCAACCGTCACGCCGGCCACAAATTCGGCAGGGCCGAACACAGTAGACAAGGCTCATTGGAGCTACGTCATGATATAGCCCAGTACAGAGGCGCTGCACACCCACTATGCTTTACAGACGAAATAATGGATCATCAAATCCCCGAGGGTTTCAAAGCCGTAAACATCGAATCATATGATGGCACAACAGATCCTGCGGTATGGATCGAGGATTATCTCCTTCATATCCACATGGCCCGTGGTGATGATTTCCATGCCATCAAATACCCCCCACCCAAACTTAAAGGACCAGCTCGGCATTGGCTTAACAGCTTGCCAACAAGATCAATCAGTTGTTGGAAGGACCTGGAAGCCGCATTCCTCGACAATTTCCAGGGCACTTATGTGCGACCCCCAGACGCCGATGACCTAAGTCACGTAATTCAGCAGCCACAGGAATCGGCCAGGCAATTCTGGACACGGTTCCTAACAAAGAAAAATCAAATAGTTGACTGTCCGGACACTGAGGCCCTAGCAGCCTTCAAGCACAATATCCGTGACGAGTGGCTGGCCCGGCACCTAGGACAGGAAAAGCCAAAATCTATGGCAGCACTCACGACACTCATGACCCGCTTTTGCGCGGGAGAAGACAGCTGGCTTGCTCGTAGCAACAATATGACCAAGAACCCTGGTAATTTGGACACCAGAGACAGTAGTGGCAGATCGCGTCGCAACAAGCAGAAGCACCGCATTAACGGCGACAACGCTGAGGATACGACAGTTAATGCCGGATTCAGAGGCTCTAAATCCGGTCAGCGGAAAAAGCCATTCAAAAGGAATCCTAGGGCCCCGTCCAGTTTGGACCGAATACTCGACCGCTTGTGCCAGATACATGGCACCTCCGAAAAGCCGGCCTATCACATCAACAGGGATTGTTGGGTGTTCAAGCAGGCAGGCAAGTTAAACGCCGAAAATGAAGACAAGGGGTTGCATAGCGATGACGACGAGGAGCCCCGGCCGCCGAACAACAGTGGATAGAAGGGTTTTCCCCCACAAGTGCGGACAGTGAACATGATATACGCAACCCACGTCCCCAAATGGGAGCGGAAGCGCGTGTTAAGGGACGTATACGCGGTAGAGCCAGTCGCCCCAAAGTTTAACCCATGGTCCTCCTGCCCGATCACCTTTGATCGAAGGGACCATCCCACTAGCATCCGTCATGTTTTAGACCCAATTATTGACAGATTTCATCTCACTAGAGTCCTTATGGACGGCGGCAGCAGTCTGAACCTGCTTTACCAGGATACAGTGCGGAAAATGGGCATAGATCCCTCGAGGATTAAGCCCACCAAAACGACCTTTAAGGGCGTAATACCAGGTGTAGAGGCTAACTGTACAGGCTCAGGCACACTTGAAGTGGTCTTCGGATCTCCGGATAATTTCCGAAGCGAGGAGCTAATCTTCGACATAGTCCCGTTTCGCAGTGGCTATCACGCACTGCTCGGGCGAACCGCATTCGCTAAGTTCAATGCGGTACCACACTACGCATACCTTAAGCTCAAGACGCCAGGCCCTCGAGGAGTAATTACGGTCAATGGAAACACCGAACGCTCCCTCTGAACGGAGGAGCACACGGCGGCCCTTACAGCGGAAGTACAAAGCAGCCTCTCCAGGCAGTTCTCCAGTCCGGCCACTAAACGACCGGACACCGTCAAGCGCGCCCGGAGTAACCTACAACAAGACCGCCTGGCACGATCTGAGCAGGCGTAGCAATGCGGCCCCAACCCTCGCAAAAAGGCGACGCCAGTACTTCGCGTACATAACTACGCTCTAGAGATACCATGGGTACAGGGGGAGGGGCACCATCACGGCACGCCCAAAACATGGCTTAAACCGTACCAGGGGCTGCCAATTTTTTAATTTTCTCTTACTTTCAGGACTCCATCCTTCGGAAGGCCTGTTCGGCAGTTCAATTGCCGCACAAACGATGCAAGAACCAGGGAAGCAGACAAGCCACGCTGCATTACGGAACTCCCAGGTGGTCTCTATCACGAGCAGTATACCTGCTCCGCATACTATTCTGCAGCTTGCCCCTGGAACGGACATGTTAACCAGTCCAACCTTCCACTTATCGCATTATTTGTATCGTTCTGCTTTGATCGCAGCCCTTTTTAATAAACAATGCATAGCTTTCGTCTATTTTTGCATTACCTTTTTTTCTTTATATATGTTCCTTAACGACATGTTGCACCGATACACGTTGGTATGGCCAAAATACGCCAGGGGCTTTAGTACCCCTCAATATGGTGTGAGAAGTCTGAACACTTTAAACAAGTGCGGCACCCCGAACTTATAACATTATATGCATCGGCTTCGAATCATGTCTTGGGTCAATAGTTGGGTTTGCCCGGCTCCTATGTTTTGGTGCCTTACATTCCGCTATATCGGCTAAGGTAGCACTAGGAGAACCACTGCGATTGTGCCCCAGTTGAGCTGGGTCGAGCACCTCAGTGGAGAAAGCTAAAACTGACTGTCATGATGAAGCGAGAGTTGGTCGCTGTTCGAGAGGTTTTTTGAGTCCCTAAAGACTTATGCCGCTTAGGGCGAGGAGCCGACTCTGTCCGGCCAAGGCGTGGATAGCGCCCCGAACTCGGTCTTCCGAATACCAGGGGCTTCGCCAAAATTTAAAATTATAGATTTCTATGGCTAAGTGAGAGTGTTCACGCATTATAGTCCGATTGCCTTGTTCGTTGGGCTGAGCGCCTCCCTCGAAGGACCCAAACATGGGAAAAAGAGCGCTCAGGTTTATCCCCGAACACCCCAGCACTAGCGGCACGGGGGCAGAAGCCGACGACTTGCCATCTCTCAGAATTGATAAACAGCCGCACAGAAGGTAATATTTTAAATTCCAATAGAATTGCTTAGCGCATATGAACAAGTTTTCAGCGCACAGGACAAAACAACCAAGTTTCACTAAAAAATTACATCCCTAGAACATTCATCCGCCACAAGGCAGGCACCCTTCAGAACATCCTTATAGTAATTCTCGGGCTTGCGATGCTCTTTCCCCGGCGGTGGCCCGTCCTTCACAAGCTTCTCAACATCCAGCTTGCCCCAGTGCACCTTAGCACGGGCAAGGGCCCTACGGACACCTTCAATGCAGACGGAGCGCTTGATGACTTCGAGCCTTGGACAGGCCTCCACCAGCCGCCGCACCAGCCCGAAATAGCTCCCAGGCAGAGCCCCTCCAGGCCACAGCCGAACAATGAGGCCCTTCATGGCATGTTCGGCCGCCTTGTGGAGCTCGACTAGTTGCTTCAGCTGGTCGCTCAGGGGCACGGGGTGTCCGGCCTCAGCATACTGAGACCAAAACACCTTCTATGTCGAGCTGCCCTCCTCGGCTCGATAGAATGCGGCAGCATCGGACACACTCCGGGGAAGATCTGCGAATGCTCCTGGAGAGCTCCGGATTCGGGTAAGTAACAAGTAACTCACGTTTATGTGTTTGCTTTGGATAAAGAATGCCTTACCCACCGCTATCTTCTTCACCTCATCCAACTCCTGGAGGGTCTTCTGGGATTCGGCCTTGGCAGACTTGGCATTTTCAATAGCCACCACGAGCTCGGACGCTCGCGTCTTTGAGTCAAGCTCCAAACTCTCATGTTTCTCCATGAGAGCCTGGAGCTCTTGCCGCACCTTGCCAACCTCGGCCTCATACTTCTCCCGCTCGGTGCGCTCCGTGGCCGCCCTCTTCTCGGCCTCGACCAGCGCTTGCTTAAGGGTCGCCACTTCAGACGTGGCCCCTATAATAGCCACGACAATCCTGTCATTCTTTGCAATTGCACCTTTTTATATATATTTAAAAAACAAGGTATTTCTTACCTTAATTGTCCTCGAGCTGCTTCTTGGCACGCCCGAGCTCTTGCTCGGACCGCTCGAGGTTCTGCTTCAGCGTGTCCACTTCCGAAGTCAGTGCGACGGACGCAAGCAGAGAAGCCTGCATATGCATATTGACTCATTTTTGTTAGACTCCTGCGAATTTTATTTGATCCTCTATTCGGCTTTCCGAACGCCAAACAGAGCATCAGGGGCTACTGTCTATGCGGTAATATTATTTACACATTCTTTACTTACCTCAAAGCCTGTTAAAAGGCTAGTTCAAGCTTCAGTCAGTCCGCTCTTGGCGGACTGAACCTTTTGGACCACCACACTCATAATAGTGCGGTGCTCCTCGTTGATGGAGGCGCCTTGGAGCGCCTCCAACATATTGTCCGGCGCCTCCGGTTGGACGGGGGCCACCGGCACGGTGGACTTACTCCTCTTGGAAGGAGGTCCCCCGTCGGACTCTGGAACCTTTGAAGGTTTCGGAGCGGTGTCCGGCCTAGAGCCAGACTTGGAGCCCTGGGGGGTTTCATCCCCTTTACTCCTGGAGTCCGGGAGGTCGCCTTGCGGCGCCTCTAGGACCACCTCCTCCCGGCTTGGAACCTGTTGGGACAACACTTCGGTGTCATTCGTAGGGCGGGGGGAGGAAGCCGTCGGAAGCGAGTTCACATCCGACGAGTCCAGTGAGCCGCTCGACGACGCGTCGAGCCGGTCTTTGGGTGGGCTGCATAAACATATTCAACGTAAGGGAAAGTTGTGCAATAAACGAATACTATGAATTACTCTGGTATCCGGATACTTACGATTTTGCCAGGGGCTTGGCCCTGGGCTGCCACTCCTCTCCGCCGTCATCGGCGTCGGTGGAGTAGTCCGGAGGAAGGGTTTTCCCCTTCTTGGACCCTCCGGCCTCCCCAGAGAGGGCGGCCTTACTTTTCTTCTCTCCTCCCGCTGGAGGGGGAGAGGTTTCTTCTTCTTCCTCCTCGTCTTCAAGGGAGGAATGCGCCTCGGAACCATCGGATGATGGGTCCGACACCTCCTAGCGCCGGGCACTCTTTCGAGTCCCCGTGACCTTTTTTGCGGCCTTCTTCTCCGGCACCACATACGGTGCCGGAACCAGCAGCTTCGCCAAGCAAGCGTCCGCTGGGCCTTCGGGCAAAGGAGCCGGACAGTTGATCTGTCCAGATGTCACCTGCCAATCCTGTCAAAGGTAAGGGAGCTTAGATCCCGCATGGAGTCAAACTATGAAAAACTGATACCCTGTAAAAGGAAAAAAATAGCTTACTGCGAGAGCGTGACGCTGCGCACTGAATCCGCGATCCTCGATAGCGGATGCGGGAGCCTCGACGCCCTTGAAAAGCACCTTCCAGGCATCTTCGTACGTCGTGTCGAAGAGCCTGCTCAGAGTTTGATGCCGCGCCGGGTCGAACTCCCACAGGTTGAAAGCCCGTTGTTGACACGGGAGGATCAAGCGGATGAGCATAACCTGGACTACGTTGACAAGTTTGAGCTTCTTGTCCACCAGGGTTTGAACGCATGTTTGGAGTCCGGTCAACTCTCCCTTCTTGCCCCACGACAGGCCCGTCTCCTTCCAGGAGGTGAGCCGCGTAGGGGGTCCTGATCGAAACACAGGGGGTGCGACCCATTCGGCGTCGCGCGGCTCGGTGATGTAAAACCACCCCGATTGCCACCCCTTCAGGGTCTCCACAAACGAGCCCTCGAGCCATAGGATGTTGGCCATTTTGCCCACCATGGCGCCTCCGCACTCCGCCTGGTTGCCGCGCACCACCTTCGGCTTGACGTTGAAAGTCTTGAGCCATAGGCCGAAATGGGGGCGGATGTGGAGGAAGGCCTCGCACACGACGATAAACGCCGAGATGTTGAGGATGAAGTTCGGGGCCAGATCATGGAAATCCAGGCCGTAGTAGAACATGAGCCCCCGGACAAATGGGTGGAGAGGGAAGCCTAGTCCGCGGAGGAAATGGGGGAGGAACACCACCCTCTCATGGGGCCTAGGGGTGGGGATGAGCTGCCCCTTTTCGGGAAGCCGGTACGCGGTGTCGTTAGACAGGTATCCGGCCTTCCTCGGCTTTTTGATGTGTCCCTTCATGACGGAGGAGACCATCCACTTGCCTCCCGCTCCGGACATGGCTGGAGGAGGTTGAGGTGGGGAGTGCGGACTTGGGCGCTGGAGCTCGAGTGCGCAAGAATGGATAGGCGAAGAAGGAAGAAGGCGTAGGTGAAATGGTGGATCCTTATCCCCTTATATGGGTGGACGCAACTACATGTCCCCACCAGCCTAGTAAAACTCGCTTATCTCCAAGCGCCGTAATCAATGGCGCAGTTGGGTTACCCATGCCCGTATTGATGAGAATCCCGGAATAAGGGGACACGATCTCTGCTTTAACAAGACGTGCCAAGGAAACCGCCTCGCATGATGCGCTGAGGTGGGATAATGAAACAACTCGGATAAAGGCTTGGCCGTGGTGTGTCACGCTACGGAATACGTCAGCAGATTAGATTTGTGTAAATATTATTCTCTCTATGGCAATATGTGGAAACTTATTTTGCAGAGCCGGACACTATCTTTGTGTTCAAAATCTTCTATGAAGTACTTGGAGGAGGAACCCGCCTTGCAATGCCGAAGACAATCTGCGCGCCGGACTCGTCGTCATTGAAGCCTGGTTCAGGGGCTACTGAGGGAGTCCTGGATTAGGGGGTGTCCGGATGGCCGGACTATACCTTCAGCCGGACTCCTGGACTGTGAAGATACAAGATTGAAGACTCCGTCCCGTGTCCGGAAGGGACTTTCCTTGGCGTGGAAGGCAAGCTTGGCGATACGGATATGAAGATCTCCTACCATTGTAACCGACTTTGTGTAACCCTAACCCTCTCCGGTGTCTATATAAACCGGAGGGTTTTAGTCCGTAGGACAACATACACATCAACAATCATACCATAGGCTAGCTTCTAGGGTTTAGTCTCTCCGATCTCGTGGTAGATCTACTCTTGTATTACCCATATCATCAATATTAATCAAGCAGGACGTAGGGTTTTACCTCCATCGAGAGGGCCCGAACCTGGGTAAAACTTCGTGTCCCTTGCCTCCTGTTACCATCCGGCCTAGATGCACATTTCGGGACCCCCTACCCGAGATCCGCCGATTTTGACACCGACACCCATAATCATCTATGCGTCTAGCATTTTCCCTATCTTGGTGGTCAAGTATTATGTTAGGCGTATATATATAGATGGCCTTGGAACCTAATGTTGTTAGGCGTTTATTTTGGTGATGTGATATGTTAAGTTATGAGTTAAGAACTGCTCTGATGTTAGCTGTAATGACTAGTATGCTTAAGTTATGAACTGCTTGTCCTTAGGTTAAAAACTGCTATGTTAGTGAACTTGAGATACATTCAATGCGGCTCGAATGGGATCTCAAATTATAACCCTGATCAGTGGCGAATCTAAAAAGAAAATAGAGGGTGGGCTCAAAATTTACGCTGAAAAAATTGAACGCTCTTTTGAAGAAAAATTGATTATCTCCTAATACTTATGTGTGCAAATAAACTGAAATTTTCCTAGATTACTACCGGAAACATCTAGTATTTATTAGAATTTTTTCTGATGTTTTCAACAATATTAAATGTTGAACACAAATTTGAATTTGTTTAGCGAGATAGCCCTTATCTCCAAATCCATTCGTCCAAATAAGCTCAAACTTTCTCACATTAGTCTTCTTTATCTTTCTCAAATTTGTGCAAAGTCTTCTTTCTTTTCATTTCTACAAATAATCCAAACAAGGATAGAAATTAGTTCATGAATTAATAATAACTAAAGCTATCTAGAAGCTACTGACTAGAACTAAACTAGCTAAACCTACAGCACATAAATGAGGCAATTTGACATTTGACAACAGAGTAGCATACTACAGCACATCACTGAAACAAGCATCAAAAGAAAGTAAAAATATAGCCAGAGTACCGAGAAGAAATCTAGAGCCTCGATTGCCTCGGAGTCGGAGGGCGTCAGGCGCAGTCCACTGCTCAGGCGGTGGGCTACAGACAGGCGTCCGCTGCCTCAGGCGATGGGCGACCTCCCCGTGCTGGCTCCCTCTTTGGGCGACGACCGGCGAGCCGGCATCTGTCAGGGAGCCGAGGTCTGCGCGGTGTGGCGACCGGCGGGGTGGCGAGCTACGCGCCGCGACTCTGCCAGCTCCTGCCGCCCGGCGGCTAGGTCGTCGATCCGGCAGCTTTTTTTTTTTAGGGTGGAAAACCAACTTTATTCATGGAATTCCACATGAAGTGGGATACATCTAGGGTTATGTGGAGCACCTAGCCAGACATGGCGTCCTGGACCCCTACTCAAACAAAACTTAGCTAATCTATGTGCTTCATAGTTAACAGCACGACTCTCGAAAGTAAAAGAACATTGAAAAAGAGAAACTTTCAAATTTATCTCGCTAATGATAGCTCCATATTGTCCCCGGGCCCTCCTTGTAATATCAGAGACCACCTGTTGGCAATCCGACGCCACTATAAACTGGTGGATACCCAAATCTTCGGCGAGGGCTAGTGCCTCCCGACAAGCCATTGCTTCCAAGGTAGCCGGATCAGTAACTCCATCAATCACCAGCGCCGAGCTACCGAGAAAATTTCCCCCTTCGTCCCTGCATATTGCCGCGGCAGAACCTCCTGTTCTCCCTCGAACTCCAGCGTCAACATGAATTTTGCAGTAACCCCGAGGTGGCTTCTTTGGTTGCGTGGTTCTTTGCATTGAACGCGTCCTGCTCGCCCTTGTTTGCTCTTGGTTGCCATTGAGAGCTCCCAGCTCAGAAATAAAGCTCGTGATGAATCCATGAGTAGCATGGGGGCTCTGAAAGATTGACTCGTGGATGGCCTTGCGTCTTGCATGCCAGATCGACCATAGTGTCACCGCCACGAGGACAAACTCATCATGAGAAGAGGTGTCCATTATTGAGAAAAGCCACTGTTTTGCCTTAGGCTCGGTAGTGGTTATGATTTTATGTGTGATCTCTTCCCTCGTGAGCGCCCATACGCTTCTTGACGAGGTGCATTTAACTAGTGAATGACGCCATGAATCCCGAGCACCACACAGACCGCACTGTGGCGAGTCAGTCATGTGCCGGTGGGCACGCACATCGTTCGTCGGAAGTGAATGTTTGGCCAGCCGCCATAAGAACATGCGCACTTTCTCTGGGACATCAGTTTCCCACAGGGTTTTCCATGCTCCTTCCTCTGCCCTTGCACTCGACGGCCCCGGTCCCTCTTCAAGCCAAGCTTCTCTACGAGCTCTCGTCGCAACCAACATGTTATAAGCAGACTTCACGGTGAAGTTGCCATGCTTTTCGTGATGCCAAGCCCAAAAGTCTGGGAGATTACGGGTACACATCGGAATCCCCAGGATCACTTGAGCATCCATCGGCAGGAACGTCGCCTGCACCAATTGTTTGTCCCATGCAGCGGAATTGCTCAAGATCAGCTCAGACACCCTCGTTGGTGGATTCAACGTCAGGCATCCGTAAGGTTGTTTCTGTTCATCCCTAGGTAACCAGTTTTGTGTCCAGATTGCCGTGGTGGCTCCATTACCGATTCTCCTGATCAGGCCCAGTTTTAAGGTGTCCCTACCTTCCAAAACCGCTCTCCAAACTTGACTTGGGTGGCCCCCCAGATCGGCTTCAAGAAGATCTTTGTTTGGGTAGTAGACGCTCTTCAGAATTCTCGCACTTAGAGACTCAGGATTCTGCAAGAGGCGCCATGCCTGGCGGGCTAGCATGGCTAAGTTGAATAACTCAAAATCCTTGAATCCCAAGCCACCCATGCTTTTGGGTTGGGTCATAGTTTTCCACGAAACCCAATGGGGTTTTCTTTTTCCCTCTTTGCTTCCCCACCAAAATTTTCTGATGAGCATATTGAGGTGTTCACACAACCCTCTGGGTAATTTAAAACATGACATAGAGAAAACGGGGACTGCCTGGGCAACAGCCTTCACCAGAACCTCCTTCCCTACCATGGACATGGTCTGTTCAATCCATCCTTGCACCTTGCTCCACAAACGGTCTTTGAGATACTTGAAAGCACCATTTTTTGAGTTGCCAATATCTGAGGGCATACCCAAATATTTCTCGTTTAGAGTTTCATTGGGGATATTAAGTGTGTCCTTAATCTCTTGTCTGACTGCATCCGGTACCCCTTTGCTGAAATAAACAGCGGACTTTGAGTAGTTGATGTGTTGTCCCGTTGCTTGACAGTAAGTGTCTAGAACCTGGTAGACCTCGTTGGCCCCCACACCGTTTGCCTTGAAAAACAGCAAGCTGTCATCAGCAAATAAAAGATGGTTCACTGGTGGCGCCGAGGGAGCTACCTGTAGACCATGCAAGTTGGATGATTCACTTCTTGATTTTAGGAGGCACGAAAGGCCCTCTGCTGCTAGCAAGAAGAAGTATGGAGAAATCGGGTCCCCTTGTCTGATACCTCTCGAAGGGATAAACTGTTGCAACTTCTTCCCGTTGAACAAAACAGAGAATTTTACTGTGTTGGGCCTCCCGATGCATAGTGCGGCTGACTCGCTAAACTGCTCGTGCAGCCTGCTCGTTTTCTCGCCTGCCCAATTCGCTTACATGGGCCGACTGGCCGGCTTTTCCTGTGTTGGGCCTCCCGATGCATAGTAATAAAAATAAATTTTGCGACTTTGGAGGGTAGGCTCGAGCCTATCGAAGCCTGGCCGGTAGATTCGCCACTGACCCTGATCCTAACCCCACTTACCCGCATCTCCATGTCCATGCCGGTGCACTCGAGGTCGTCGTTGTTGCTCTCCTCTATGTCCTTCCACGAAGGCATTGCTAAGCGGCAATGAACAGGAGAGGCGTCAGCACCGACATCAAGCTGAGAGTGAGGGAGGGAGAGCTAGAGCGGAGATCAGAGGAGAGTAAGGGAGTGTTCGGAGTCCCTCCGCTCCCAGACTCGGCCCCGCGAAGCCGGCGGAGTTATAGGCTAAAATACTGGAGCTGGAAATTAGGTGCTCCGCAACTCTTCTAATTCCACGGATCTGGTGGATATTTGAACAGGGCCTAAGTGAGTTAGTGCTACTCTTTTGAATAGCGCCGGTTAATGGCCGTCACCGCCTCTCAGTCTCCCCTACTATCCGACATGGTAAGCTTCAGCGGGCCTAACATGTCAGAAATTGGACTAAATCACCTCAGATCAGTCATAAGTGTTTATTGAGAAAATTAGTAAGAAAACCAGCAGATTTTTGTAGCGCCCAAGGAATGTGGTAGCAAACCTGAAATTGAACTTCGAATGTAGTAATTTTCTGCAATTCACTCCAAATTTTCATGGGGAAAAACACACATGTTACAAGTGCTAAAAAGTAGTACAATCCATGGAAAGATTTGACACGAACATAATGCCATGAAACTGAATTTGCGCAAAGAAATCCGATTTTGTGGGCATTTTTAGTTTCATTATTGGCTCGATTACGAGAGTACTGTTTTCTTCTCTTATCCTGGACAATTATTCATCGGTGACCTTCCTCGCAACACGCAAAGATTTGTCGGAACAGTCTAGCAAAAGAACCATTACAGTGTACCAGCAGATCAACCAGCCGTTATTGCACAAATCATACAGGCAACTATAAGGTCTAGCACAGGGCTGGGCACAAGCCACAACACATCTCTGAAGCAAGGTTTGATCATGAGCCAGCAACAGAGGGGGAGGAATACAGTACACCTAATAATAATCCAGCCATCAGGCGATGCACCCTCTGCTCCGGAGGCTCTCCACGGCGTCCCTGATGATCTTCTCCAACGGAGTGAACTGCAGGCCCAGCGCCATCAGCTTCTTCGGCACCGCCTCCGCTCTCACCAGCCCAGGCTGCGTGTCCTCACGGAACCTGCCGATGAAACCGATCGAAGGCAATGGTCCGTTCATGTCGTTGTTTGCTATGAAATTATTGTGCTCCAAACATGTGCAGTGTGTGTTGCTTACTTTGGGACTTTGTAGTCGGGGTAGAGCTCGGCGACTTTGGACGCGAAATCGCTCCAGTGACAGATGGGCTCCACGCAGAGGTGCCTCCCGGATGCAGATGGGTTCTCGAACAGCGTGATATGGGCTAACGCGACGTCTTCCACGTGGACTGGCCCGATGAAGAAATCCTTGTACTCCTCGGTGCAGCCTGCGTGTGCAGAGAGACGTGCTTCATATTCGTAGTAACAAATGACACACTGAACCGGACAAGAAAAGTCTTCTGAACTGAAAGAGGCATTGTTCATGTGAAATATGGAGCAGAAAAGTGTTAAGAGATGCTGAAACATGCAGTTTTACTCTGCAGAATGTTCAATACAGCGTAGTAACTAGCTTCATTTCAGACAGCTCTCCTAAAGTAGCAGTAGCAGGCAGTACTCATTTGCTCACCCATTTGCCAAATTCTCAGGTCATCGTTTTTCAATATTAAAGGGCAAATTGTGAAACAGATCTTAAACTATGACCAGAGCATTTGTCAAGACTACATACATGATCGAAGGCTGCAACATGCGTACCTTCAAGCAAGCGGAGAAACATGGTCATGCTAGCATTGATCCTCGGTGGAATCATCGGGCCTAAAACTGTCCCTGGATTGACCACAACCACATCCAGTCCATTCTCCTCTGCAAACTTCCACGCTGCCTTCTCAGCCAGTGTCTTTGAAGCAGGGTACCAGACCTATCCAAGAGAAGATAGAACCTGAGATAACCGCGTTTCATCTTAACAATTTTACAAGATGCCCTGTATGTGCAAAATTTCTGTCCATTGATCCAACAGAATCAAATCGGATTGGGGGAAAAGTTGGATCATGGTTAGTGACTGCACTTTTGTAAGGAGGTCGTATCTCTCACCCCGTTCTTGTCGCAGTAGTCTATGTCGGTCCAGCAGCGCTCGTCGAGGACCTCGCCGGCGGGCCACCCGGGGCAGGGCACGACGGCGGAGACGGACGAGGTCACCACCACCCGGCGCACCCCCCCGGCGTCCTTGGCGGCGCGCAGCACGTTGAGCGTCCCCTCCACGGCCGGCACCACCAGCTCCTTCTGCGCCCACAAAACGAGACACCCCCGCGCTGAGAGGACTGAACGGCAGGACGGTCACGGGGAGGCAGTACCTGGGGGTCGAGGACGCGGTCGACGGTGCAGGGCGAGGCGAGGTGGAAGACGCCGGAGCAGCCGCGCGCGGCGGCGAGCATGGCGGCGCCGTCGAGGAGGTCGCACGGGAAGAAGCGGACGCGGGCCTCGTCGCCGCCGGCGAGCGCCAGGAGGTGCTCCGTCTCGGCCTTGTCATCTGCGACAAAATCAAACGGTGACCTCCGCCGCATCGCAGGTCCGTCTCTGGTCAACGTAATGGCGGTGCGCGGCGGGACGGAGGGTGGCACTGACCGGGGTTGAGGACGGCGGCGTGGACGGCGTAGCCGCGGGCGAGGAGGAGGCGCACGGTCCAGGAGCCGATGAAGCCGCTGGCGCCGGTGACCAGCACCGTCTCCCCCCTGGCCTCCCCAACTCCTGTCGCCATCTCTCCGTGTCCGGTGGTGTGTGTGTGTGGCGTGGTGCTCCTGGTCGACTGGGGACTGAGTGACTGACCACCCCACGTGGGTGAGGACTGAGGAGGAGACGATGAAGTGTGCACGGCTATCGAGTGGTGTGGGAGGTGGCTTCCAGAACCTAAGTTTTTTTCTAGGATAGAACCTAAGATTTCATTGATTCGCTTGGTACCAGTTCCAAACTGACAAGATAGCTACTGTTTTGGATCTTGTGCAAAAATCAAATTGGTGCTCCCAAGTGGGCCAAGGCTGTCTGCTTGTCCAGAGTCTCTTTGCTTCAACGACTTCCAACCAGGCGCCTCCTTTTGGTAAGGTTTATAGGATAGAAATATCATGAAAAATGAAAAAGGCCGTCTTAGAATTATAATTGAATCATGCATAAAAAGGAAAAAAAAGAAAAAGAAAATATCCACACGAATCTCAACGTAAGATCAATGACATAGGACTTAGATGTGCAATACTTATGGCACATCTAGATGTGCTTTAGCAAAACTGATTATAGTTCATAGGATTTTTGAAACGCATGAAAACAAAAAACATAGGATTAAAGCGGCATTTTTTCTCTTGAATCCTATAGATAGAAAATTAAGATAAAATTAGGCTAAAAAATGTGTTTGATAACACCGGAAAGCAAAAAAAAAAATTGTAGGAACATGTTCGAGTGGGTGAAACTTTCTTCGAAAATAGTGCAAAGCGATCCTTGTAAAATTATAATCCTATGAGTCAGATGATCTATGAGGAGAAATTCATAAGAATTTAAATCCTCCAACAAAATTCGTTTGAATTAAAAGTGCCCTAGGCAGTGGGGGTTGCAGGGTTGAATCCTATATAAAATTTGCTAAGAATTACTACCTCCGTATCAAGATGTAAGACGTTTTTGTAGGCAAAGTTTTATACGCAGGTAGTACTTTGAAAGAATCCTTTATATTCCTAATGCAATTATGCGTGCTTTCGAATTTGGATCGGTCATTTTTGTTTGGGGAGGATGGCTGCCAACAGCGTGTAAATGAAGGAAATATGCCCTCGAGGCAATAATAAAGTTATTATTTATTTCCTTATATCATGATAAATGTTTATTATTCATGCTAGAATTGTATTAACCGAAAACATAATACATGTGTGAATACATAGACAAACAAAGTGTCACTAGTATGCCTCTACTTGACTAGCTCGTTAATCAAAGATGATTATGTTTCATAACCATGAACAATGAGTTGTTATTTGATTAATGGGATCACATCATTAAGAGAATGATCTGATTGACATGACCCATTCCATTAGCTTAGCACCCGATCGTTTAGTATGTTGCTATTGCTTTCTTCATGACTTATACATGTTCCTATAACTATGAGATTATGCAACTCCCGTTTACCGGAGGAACACTTTGGGTACTACCAAACGTCACAACGTAACTGGATGATTATAAAGGAGTACTATAGGTGTCTCCAAAGGTACATGTTGGGTTGGCGTATTTCGAGATTAGGTTTTGTCACTCCGATTGTCGGAGAGGTATCTCTGGGCCCTCTTGGTAATGCACATCACATAAGCCTTGCAAGCATTGCAACTAATGAGTTAGTTGCGGGATGATGTATTTACAGAACGAGTAAAGAGACTTGTCGGTAACGAGATTGAACTAGGTATTGGATACCGACGATCGAATCTCGGACAAGTAACATACCGATGACAAAGGGAACAACGTATGTTGTTATGCGGTCTGACCGATAAAGATCTTCGTAGAATATGTAGGAGCCAATATGGGCATCCAGGTCCCGCTATTGGTTATTGACCGGAGACGTGTCTCGGTCATGTCTACATTGTTCTCGAACCCGTAGGGTCCGCACGCTTAAGGTTACGATGACAGTTATATTATGAGTTTATGCATTTTGATGTACCGAAGGTTGTTCGGACTCCCGGATGTGATCACGGACATGACGAGGAGTCTCGAAATGGTCGAGACGTAAAGATTGATATATTGGAAGCCTATGTTTGGATATCGGAAGTGTTCCGGGTGAAATCAGGATTTTACCGGAGTACCGGGAGGGTTACCGAAACCCCGGGAGCTATATGGGCCTTAGTGGGCTTTAGTGGAAAGAAGAAAGGGGCAGCCCAAGGTGGCTGTGCGCCTCCCCCCTTCCCCTAGTCCTATTAGGACTAGGAGAGGTGGCCGGCCCCCTCTCTCTCTTTCCCCCCTCAAGGAGTCCTATTCCAACTAGGATTGGGGGGGGGGGATCCTACTCCCAGAGGGAGTAGGACTCTCCTGGCGCGCCTCCTGTGGCCGGCCAGCCTCCCCCCTCTAGTCCTTTATATACTGAGGCAGAGGCACCCCAGAAACACACAAGTTGATCCACGTGATCTATTCCTTAGCCGTGTGTGGTGCCCCCAGCCATCATAGTCCTCGATAATACTGTAGCGGAGTTTAGGCGAAGCCCTGCTGCTGTAGTACATCAAGATTGTCACCACGCCGTCGTGCTGACGGAACTCTTCCCGACACTTTGCTGGATCGGAGTCCGGGGATCGTCATCGAGCTGAACGTGTGCTCGAACTCGGAGGTGCCGTAGTTTCGGTGCTTGATCGGTTGGATCGTGAAGACGTATGACTACTTCCTCTATGTTGTGTCAACGCTTCCGTAGTCGGTCTGCGTGGGTACGTAGACAGCACTCTCCCCTCTCGTTGCTATGCATCACATGATCTTGCGTGTGCGTAGGAATTTTTTTTGAAATTACTACGAAACCCAACAGTGGCATCCGAGCCTAGGTTATTTATGTTGATATTATATGCACGAGTAGAACACAAGTGAGTTGTGGGCGATATAAGTCATACTGCCTACCAGCATGTCATACTTTGGTTCGGCGGCATTGTTGGACGAGACGACCCGGACCAACATTACGCGTACGCTTACGCGAGACCGGTTCCCCCGACGTGCTTTGCACATAGGTGGCTTGCGGGCGACAGTCTCTCCAACTTTAGTTGAACCAAGTATGGCTACGCCCGGTCCTTGCGAAGGTTAAAACGGAGTCTATTTGACAAACTATCATTGTGGTTTTGATGCGTAGGTGAGATTGGTTCTTGCTTAAGCCCGTAGCAGCCACGTAAAACTTGCAACAACAAAGTAGAGGACGTCTAACTTGTTTTTGCAGGGCATGTTGTGATGTGATATGGTCAAGACATGATGCTGAATTTTATTGTATGAGATGATCATGTTTTGTAACCGAGTTATCGGCAACTGGCAGGAGCCTTATGGTTGTCGTTTTATTGTATGCAATGCAATCGCAATGTAATGCTTTACTTTATTACTAAGTGGTAGTGATAGTCGTAGAAGCATAAGCTTGGCGAGACGACAACGATGCTACGATGGAGATCAAGGTGTCACGCCGGTGACGATGGTGATCACGACGGTGCTTCGGAGATGGAGATCACAAGCACAAGATGATGATGGCCATATCATATCACTTATATTGATTGCATGTGATGTTTATCCTTTTATGCATCTTATCTTGCTTTGATTGACGGTAGCATTATAAGATGATCTCTCACTAAATTATCAAGATGTGTTCTCCCTGAGTATGCACCGTTGCGAAAGTTCTTCGTGCTGAGACACCACGTGATGATCGGGTGTGATAGGTTCTACGTTCAAATACAACGGGTGCAAAACAGTTGCACACGCGGAATACTCAGGTTATACTTGACGAGCCAAGCATATACAGATATGGCCTCGGAACATGGAGACCGAAAGGTCGAGCGTGAATCATATAGTAGATATGATCAACATAACGATGTTCACCATTGAAAACTACTCCATCTCACGTGATGATCGGTTATGGTTTGGTTGATTTGGATCACGTAATCACTTAGAGGATTAGAGGGATGTCTATCTAAGTGGGAGTTCTTTAATTAATTTGATTAACTGGACTTAAATTTATCATGAAACTTAGTACCTGATTAGTATCTTGCTTGTTTATGTTTGATTGTAGATAGATGGCTCGTGTTGTTGTTCCGTTGAATTTTAATGCGTTCCTTGAGAAAGCAAAGTTGAAAGATGATGGTAGCAATTACACGGACTGGGTTCGTAACTTGAGGATTATCCTCATTGCTGCACAGAAGAATTACGTCCTAAAAGCACCGTTGGGTGCCAGGCCTGCTGCAGGAGCAACACCGGATGTTATGAACGTCTGGCAGAGCAAAGCTGATGACTACTCGATAGTTTAGTGTGCCATGCTTTACGGCTTAGAATCGGGACTTCAACGACGTTTTGAACGTCATGGAGCATATGAGATGTTCCAAGAGTTGAAGTTAATATTTCAAGCAAATGCCCGGATTGAGAGATATGAAGTCTCCAATAAGTTCTATAGCTGCAAGATGGAGGAGAACAGTTCTGTCAGTGAGCATATACTCAAAATGTCTGGGTATAATAATCACTTGATTCAATTGGGAGTTAATCTTCCAGATGATTGCGTCATTGACAGAATTCTCCAATCACTGCCACCAAGCTACAAGAGCTTCGTGATGAACTATAATATGCAAGGGATGAACAAGACTATTTCCGAGCTCTTTGCAATGCTGAAAGCTGCGGAGGTAGAAATCAAGAAGGAGCATCAAGTGTTGATGGTCAATAAGACCACTAGTTTCAAGAAAAGGGGCAAAGGGAAGAAGAAGGGGAACTTCAAGAAGAACGGCAAGCAAGTTGCTGCTCAAGAGAAGAAACTCAAGTCTGGACCTAAGCCTGAAACTGAGTGCTTCTACTGCAAGCAGACTGGTCACTGGAAGCGGAACTGCCCCAAGTATTTGGCGGATAAGAAGGATGGCAAGGTGAACAAAGGTATATGTGATATACATGTTATTGATGTGTACCTTACCAATGCTCGCAGTAGCACCTGGGTATTTGATACTGGTTCTGTTGCTAATATTTGCAACTCGAAATAGGGACTACGGATCAAGCGAAGATTGATGAAGGACGAGGTGACGATGCGCGTGGGAAACGGTTCCAAAGTCAATGTGATCGCGGTTGGCACGCTACCTCTACATCTACCTTCGGGATTAGTATTAGACCTAAATAATTGTTATTTGGTGCCAGCGTTGAGCATGAACATTATATCTGGATCTTATTTAATGCGAGACGGTTATTCATTTAAATCAGAGAATAATGGTTGTTCTATTTATATGAGTAATATCTTTTATGGCCATGCACCCTTGAAGAGTGGTCTATTCTTGTTGAATCTCGATAGTAGTAACACACATATTCATAATGTTGAAGCCAAAAGATGCAGAGTTGATAATGAGAGTGCAACTTATTTGTGGCACTGTCGTTTAGGTCATATCGGTGTAAAGCGCATGAAGAAACTCCATACTGATGGACTTTTGGAACCACTTGATTATGAATCACTTGGTACTTGCGAACCATGCCTCATGGGCAAGATGACAAAAACGCCGTTCTCCGATACTATGGAGAGAGCAACAGATTTGTTGGAAATCATACATACAGATGTATGTGGTCCGATGAATATTGAGGCTCGTGGCGGATATCGTTATTTTCTTACCTTCACAGATGATTTAAGCAGATATGGATATATCTACTTAATGAAACATAAGTCTGAAACATTTGAAAAGTTCAAGGAATTTCAGAGTGAAGTTGAAAATCATCGTAACAAGAAAATAAAGTTTCTACGATCTGATCGTGGAGGAGAATATTTGAGTTACGAGTTTGGTGTACATTTGAAAAATTGTGGAATAGTTTCGCAACTCACGCCACCCAGAACACCACGGCGTAATGGTGTGTCCGAACGTCGTAATCGTACTTTACTAGATATGGTGCGATCTATGATGTCTCTTACTGATTTACCGCTACCGTTTTGGTGATACGCTCTAGAGACGGCCGCATTCACGTTAAATAGGGCACCATCAAAATCCGTTGAGACGACGCCTTATGAACTGTGGTTTGGCAAGAAACCAAAGTTGTCGTTTCTGAAAGTTTGGGGCTGCGATGCTTATGTGAAAAAGCTTCAACCTGATAAGCTCGAACCCAAATCGGAGAAATGTGTCTTCATAGGATATCCAAAGGAAACTATTGGATACACCTTCTATCACAGATCCGAAGGCAAGACTTTTGTTGCTAAATTCGGAAACTTTCTAGAGAAGGAGTTTCTCTCGAAAGAAGTGAGTGGGAGGAAAGTAGAACTTGACGAGGTAACTGTACCCGCTCCCTTATTGGAAAGTAGTACATCATAGAAAACTGTTTCAGTGACACCTACACCAGTTAGTGAGGAAGCTAATGATAATGATCATGAAACTTCAGATCAAGATACTACTGAACCTCGTAGATCAACCTGAGTGAGATCCGCGCCAGAGTGGTACGGTAATCCTGTTCTGGAAGTCATGCTACTAGATCATGATGAACCTATGAACTATGAAGAAGCAATGGTAAGCCCAGATTCCGCAAAATGGCTTGAAGCCATGAAATCTGAGATGGGATCCATGTATGAGAACAAAGTATGGACTTTGGTTGACTTGCCCGATGATCGGCAAGCAATTGAGAATAAATGGATCTTCAAGAAGAAGACTGACGCTGACGGTAATGTTACTGTCTACAAAGCTCGACTTGTCGCAAAAGGTTCTCGACAAGTTCAAGGGGTTGACTACGATGAGACCTTCTCACCTGTAGCGATGCTTAAGTCTGTCCGAATCTTGTTAGCAATTGCCGCATTTTATGATTATGAAATTTGGCAAATGGATGTCAAAACTGCATTCCTGAATGGATTTCTGGAAGAAGAGTTGTATATGATGCAACCAGAAGGTTTTGTCGATCCAAAGGGAGCTAACAAAGTGTGCAAGCTCCAGTGATCCATTTATGGACTGGTGCAAGCCTCTCGGAGTTGGAATAAACGCTTTGATAGTGTGATCAAAGCATTTGGTTTTATACAGACTTACGGAGAAGCCTGTATTTACAAGAAAGTGAGTGGGAGCTCTGTAGCATTTCTGATATTATATGTGGATGACATATTACTAATTGGAAATGATATAGAATTTCTGGATAGCATAAAGGGATACTTGAATAAGAGTTTTTCAATGAAAGACCTCGGTGAAACTGCTTACATATTAGGCATAAAGATCTATAGAGATAGATCAAGACGCTTAATTGGACTTTCACAAAGCACATACCTTGACAAAATTTTGAAGAAGTTCAAAATGGATCAAGCAAAGAAAGGGTTCTTGCCTGTGTTACAAGGTGTGAAGTTGAGTAAGACTCAATGCCCGACCATCGCAAAAGATAGAGAGAATATGAAAGATGTTCCCTATGCATCAGCCATAGGATCTATCATGTATACAATGCTGTGTACCAGACCCGATGTGTGCCTTGCTATAAGTTTAGCAGGGAGGTACCAAAGTAATCCAGGAGTGGATCACTGGACAGCGGTCAAGAACATCCTGAAATACCTGAAAAGGACTAAGGATATGTTTCTCATATATGGAGGTGACAAAGAGCTCATCGTAAAAGGTTACGTTGATGCAAGCTTTGACACTGATCCGGACGATTCTAAATCGCAAACCGGATACGTGTTTACATTAAATGGTGGAGCTGTCAGTTGGTGTAGTTCTAAACAAAGCGTCGTAGCGGGATCTACATGTGAAGCGGAGTACATAGCTGCTTCGGAAGCAGCAAACGAAGGAGTCTGGATGAAGGAGTTCATATCCGATCTAGGTGTCATACCTAGTGCATCGGGTCCAATGAAAATCTTTTGTGACAATACCGGTGCAATTGCCTTGGCAAAGGAATCCAGATTTCACAAGAGAACCAAGCACATCAAGAGACGCTTCAATTCCATCCGGGATCTAGTCCAGGTGGGAGACATAGAGATTTGCAAGATACATACGAATCTGAATGTTGCAGACCCATTGACTAAGCCTCTTCCACGAGCAAAACATGATCAGCACCAAGGCTCCATGGGTGTTAGAATCATTACGGTGTAATCTAGATTATTGACTCTAGTGCAAGTGGGAGACTGAAGGAAATATGCCCTAGAGGCAATAATAAAGTTATTATTTATTTCCTTATATCATGATAAATGTTTATTATTCATACTAGAATTGTATTAACCGGAAACATAATACATGTGTGAATACATAGACAAACAAAGTGTCACTAGTATGCCTCTACTTGACTAGCTCGTTAACCAAAGATGGTTATGTTTCCTAACCATGAACAATGAGTTGTTATTTGATTAACGGGATCACATCATTAAGAGAATGATCTGATTGACATGACCCATTCCATTAGCTTAGCACCCGATCGTTTAGTATGTTGTTATTGCTTTCTTCATGACTTATACATGTTCCTATAACTATGAGATTATGCAACTCCTGTTTACCGGAGGAACACTTTGGGTACTACCAAACGTCACAACATAACTGGGTGATTATAAAGGAGTACTACAGGTGTCTCCAAAGGTACATGTTGGGTTGGCGTATTTTGAGATTAGGTTTTGTCACTCCGATTGTCGGAGAGGTATCTCTGGGCCCTCTCGGTAATGCACATCACATAAGCCTTGCAAGCATTGCAACTAATGAGTTAGTTGTGGGATGATGTATTTACAGAACGAGTAAAGAGACTTGCCGGTAACGAGATTGAACTAGGTATTGGATACCGACGATCGAATCTCGGACAAGTAACATACCGATGACAAAGGGAACAACGTATGTTGTTACGCGGTCTGACCGATAAAGATCTTCGTAGAATATGTAGGAGCCAATATGGGCATCCAGGTCCCGCTATTGGTTATTGACCGGAGACGTGTCTCGGTCATGTCTACATTGTTCTCGAACCCGTAGGGTCCGCACGCTTAAGGTTACGATGACAGTTATATTATGAGTTTATGCATTTTGATGTACCGAAGGTTGTTCGGAGTCCCGGATGTGATCACGGACATGACGAGGAGTCTCGAAATGGTCGAGACGTAAAGATTGATATATTGGAAGCCTATGTTTGGATATCGGAAGTGTTCCGGGTGAAATCGGGATTTTACCGGAGTACCGGGAGGGTTACCGAAACCCCGGGAGCTATATGGGCCTTAGTGGGCTTTAGTGGAAAGGAGAAAGGGGCAGCCCAAGGTGGCTGTGCACCTCCCCCCTTCCCCTAGTCCTATTAGGACTAGGAGAGGTGGCCGGCCCCCTCTCTCTCTTTCCCCCCTCAAGGAGTCCTATTCCAACTAGGATTGGGGGGGGGGGAATCCTACTCCCAGAGGGAGTAGGACTCTCCTGGCGCGCCTCCTGTGGCCGGCCAGCCTCCCCCCTCTAGTCCTTTATATACTGAGGCAGAGGCACCCCAGAAACACACAAGTTGATCCAAGTGATCTATTCCTTAGCCGTGTGCGGTGTCCCCAGCCACCATAGTCCTCGATAATACTATAGCGGAGTTTAGGCGAAGCCCTGCTGCTGTAGTACATCAAGATCATCACCACGCCGTCGTGCTGACGGAACTCTTCCCCGACACTTTGCTGGATCGGAGTCCGGGGATCGTCATCGAGCTGAACGTGTGCTCGAACTCGGAGGTGCCGTAGTTTCGGTGCTTGATCGGTTGGATCGTGAAGACGTACGACTACTTCCTCTACGTTGTGTCAACGCTTCCGCAGTCGGTCTGCGTGGGTACGTAGACAGCACTCTCCCCTCTCGTTGCTATGCATCACATGATCTTGCGTGTGCGTAGGAAATTTTTTGAAATTACTACGAAACCCAACAGTAATGTCCCGGCCATAGTGACATGTCCTGGCCATTACGCCTGACATGATCTAGGCTGGACCAACACTAGTCTTTTCTACGCACTTTTTCTCAGTCGTGCACACCCGGGGTTAACTTTCCAGTTGGCCATCCATTCTCAAATCGGTCCAAGCTCCAAGCCAAGCACACTTAACTCTGAGGTTCCTTTCGGATGGGCTCCCGGAAAAGAAGAAATTTTTGGTTGATATGAGTAGTCTATCATTTATCATTCCTATTAAACCAGACTCTCACATACACCCCACTCAAAGGAACCGACGTCCCCGTCGGCCCATAGCAATGTTCCCTCTTGGGCCTATAGTGATACTTGTTTTTTACATAATCTTTAACAAATCCTCCCCTGAAAATGCTCAAAATAGTCACTCCAGCCTGCCTCACAAGGGCTAGTAGCCCTAAATACTAATAGATCTTGAATATCAACATGGTGCCCAATATAAATATTTGATCTAACATCAACATGGGTACTCAGACTCAAGAAAAGACATTATTTTGCCGATGTTACCAGTTTCTAGAATTTGTGCAACATGTGTCTACTAATTGCTATTTTTAAGTTCCATTAGTCTAATTTGCATTCACAAGAATCATAGAAGCGTCAACAAGTAATGAATGTGAAAGTGGTTTGTATTTCTACACACCATCTTCTTCTGAGCAAATCCCCACAAGGTTGTTAGCTTGGTTTAGCAATAATAGTGTGGTTGGCTTCCTAGACCGGGGTGATGCCCCACTAATATTCTTCATGCGATTGTTCAATCTCCTCGGGGTGATCAATCTTCTGCATATGCATCGATCTACTATAACATCAATTCAACTAAGGTTTATTCCTCTATAGATCTGATCTTTGCAAGCACTTCAGTGGCTGGATTTCTCATTGTTCTAATCTCCCCTTTGTTTGGGGTGCAATTTGTTTCTCTGGGTATATTTATCCTATACTAGTCCATGATGGCGCGCGTTGCTGCGCCCATCTATTTTTTCAATAAAATAGTATTGATATTTATGAATTTATATGAGAGATAAAACATTAAGGTAGCTCGTAAAATGATTGCCACCTCAATGGAAGAGGGGGTTTGGCAATGAAGAAGTGCAATAGTTAGCGAGTAGCTTCCGAAGAAGGCTTGCACAGTACAAGGGACTATCTGATAAAAAAATGTAAATATTCTAGGGACAAGACGGCAAACCATATGACCAAATCCTCCACTATGATAGCAATACAACCAACAATACTTACCAGTTAATTTAATCAGGTAACTTTATGTGTCTTTATAAAATGGATCTATAATAAATTACTTCAAAAACTGTTTTTGTAAGTTAAGGTTCCAACATATACCCGCAAAAAAAAAGGTTCCAACGTATACTGCATTGTTCATATCTATATGAACTCCTATCGAAATAGGAGAAAATGAAATCAGAAGTCTAACCATCTTATTGATAGGTAATGCAGAGCAACCATCTGATCTACCCTCAAAAGAAAAAACAACCGTTTAATCTGCACCTATGAGCAGATTTTATTGACTGTTACTATCGCCCTAGAACTGTTCAGTAAGGAAGTTCTCACTTGATACATCATGGACATGACAATGCAATACTGCCTAGATAGCTTAACTGCTGCCATTACCTCTTTTCCAAATTGTGAACTTACATAACATCAGTGCGGAAAAGAACCGCGTGATGGTCATGCGGCCTGGCACCAACACTTGCTGGAAATGGAATGAAATATTGTTGACTTCAAAAATTGAAATATATTTATACATTTCAAATTTCCAGAAATATATGAGAGCACCAAACAGAACATATGTGATGACTGCAGGAAAAACTTCACAGGAAGTGCCATTTGCAAAAAAACAGGTCGTTGGCCCTCTAGAAAATACACCAATCAATCATGGACTGCACAGCAAGGCAAACTCAGTTGTAGAACTAATTCAGATGGAACCTAAAACAAAAATGTGTTTTAACTTTCAACTAAGCAAAATCTATTAGTATCTGTATCTATTAGTATCTGTATCATGGCCAGCAAAATAGAAGTTGCTCCACAACCTTATCTCTAGATACAAAACTGACCAAGACAAAGCAATAAAATACTCAACATCAGTTTTAACAACAGGAAAATAAAAAAAAGGAAACTCTAGAGAGTTGAGCCTAACTGACGTGACAAGTCATCTTCTTTAGTTCCTCGACTGGTATTTCAAATGACTCTGGATTTTCAGTTCCATTCCTTAGATGACTTGGATTAGATCAAAATTAACCAGAACATATAGATATTTTTGTTTCATGATTCTTCATAAATCTGCAGTGGTATTAAGATTCTTCGTAATATTTAGCCAAGGCAATACATCTAATTTTGAAGAATAATAATTCAAAGTTAGTAGTATCTATTTTAACAGAAGCCTTATTTGGCGGTACATAACCAGTGCTCTAGCTATATAATGTCTTCACTGATGTAGAGCCTAAGCATGAGAAAAAGAGATGTTTCATGCTCGTCACATGAATATGCAAATAAAATAAGTATTGCTTGGCGGAACAAGCCAACTTGTTAGGCATGTACAATGGTGGCATATGAATACATATGCCCCATAACAAAAAGTAATTTGAGGCACCTATATTAATTTTTTCTCTTCAATGCAAGCTATCACTAGTAGGACTCATTAAGAAATAGAAAATAAAGACTCTAGTACACATGCATCTCTACTTTTCACTCCAACCTTTTCAGTTTTTGTCACCGGACCACACTTTTTCTCTTCACGCACCCGGCCCCTGGAGAGGATCTCGCTTCCCTATTCGAACATACTTTACGTCATATCCGATCCTACATGGCATGTGAGGCATCACCTTGAGGCTATGCATTGTACATGCCCTTATACTCCGTTCTTATACTGTAATTGATTGTAACGATCCTCCGCTGCTCCGACTCTCTACATCCGCGCATCAGCGCCCCTTCGCATCGCCCATTGAATCCTCCGTCGCCGAGTTCACTCGCAACACACTCGTCTGCTGGATCTCGTTGCACAACTCTCGATCCCCTCGCCCGACCGCAATGGTTGGATCCTCTGTCTAGAGCCCCCGCCGAATTGTGGCGACTGTGCGAGCCTTTTTTCTGGCAAAGACTATGCGAGCCTGCGTCTCGATTGGGGGAGATATACAGCACATGGGCCCAATTAACACAAAACGTCCCAAAAAACCACCAGAGCAGCGGCCCGAGAACATTAGCGTTTGTCAGGACAACTATACGCGCGATTTAGGTACTATTAAGAGCGAATCCGACGGCCAAAAACGACTAAAAGTGGCGATGCAATGATTAGAAATGTTGATGGCCCGAGAGGGCTGGGAGGATGCTCGGTTATAATGTATTTAAATAATAAAAAGTTGAAACAATCACTTGTAGGAAATATTCGCAAAGCCAATGAAGGGATGGATCTGGTACCAGACAACTACAAATCACTGGCATACATATATAGTGCAAATCTGCAACATGTAATAACACACTCATGTTGATCTGATATAAGTATACACATTATGAAGGTGAAGCGCATATCCTCAATGTGAAAAAAAAAAGATTTCACGGAAAGATAAATGGAGGAAAGTACATGGAGTATGGTCCTAGGATTTATCTCTCACCGGCACCTCTTCATTGCGCTTTTGGACCTGCAGTAACCAGAAAATATAGATCAGACAGTGCCATTTTGATACTCGTGTTTGCCAAAACGCCATTAAATCGCTCCATGAGGGATCACATATTTATTTGAATAGAGAAAGATATTATAGCCAGAAAAGACTAATTTCTAAACTATGTCATGTATTTTTTGTATCAAGGCTAACCGATCATACAACACTGCATAATCTTACTTCAAAGACAGCTTACCTTGGATCAGCACACAAGACATTTACACACGACAGATCCTCCACATGAACTGCATGCTCCAAGAACAAAAGAACAAGATCCGCCACATTATCTCGAGCAGGAGATGAAGGCCTAGTGCACGACGACTGCTGACTATTGAATTGGCGGATTGAGGCGACCAAAGATGTGAAGGGCCTCCAACAACTTTACTAACAACACCAGCAACAATTTTGGAGAGAAAAACAACATCATTAGATGGGGGAGGAGGAGCGCAGGGATACAAAATATATGCAACATGGAAGATGACATAGCATCAACAAACGGAGGAAAAGCATATATACGCACATCTGGGCGTGAACTAAGGAGGATGTGGCAGCGGGATTGTAACACACACATCCACCGTCGGCGCCGGAGAGTAACGCGCCTCGACCGCCATTATTGATTGTAACGATCCTCCGCTGCTCCGACTCTCTACATCCGCGCATCAACGCCCCTTCGCATCGCCCATTGAATCCCTCGTCGCCGAATTCACTCGCATCCCACTCGTCTGCTGGATCTCCTTGCGCAACTCTCGATCCCTCGCCCGACCGCGACGGTTGGATCCTCTGTCTGGAGCCCCCGCCGAATTGTGACGACTGTGTGAGCCTTTTTTCCGGGAAAGACTGTGCGAGCCCGCGTCTCGATTGGAGGAGATATACAGCCCATTGGGCCCAATTAACACAAAACGTCCCAAAAAACCACCAGAGCAGCGGCCCGAGAGCGTTAGTGTTTGTCAGGACGACTGTAAGCGCGGTTTAGGTGCTACTAGCACAAATGCCCGTGCGTTGCCACGGGTATAGGTTACAATGTATTTTAATTCATGTAAATATTTCACCTCTTAACCAGAGTGATATGGTGAATGTTACAAATGATGTTTGATCAAGCAGGAGATAGAGCTGCCGAGCTAGAGATGCAGGCTCGCCCTGCAGCACGAGCAGGAGCTACGAGCTGGGGGTCCTGTTCATCTTAACATATGTCCAGCAGAAACCTCATTGTCCAAAAGAAAGCCTTATTGGTAGTGTATTTGTATTAATAAATTAGCAAGGTATTCTTTTTTATTTTTAGGAAAGTGTTTTTGTATGGAACTGCCTTGGCATGCATTCAGTAATTCACCACCATGCGAAATTTCAGACTCCAATACCAGGTGACCACGAAATATTTAGAACATATGAAATATTGTCTTGAAGGACAACCTGAAGAATATCATCTTACAATGGTTCTGCTTTAACATGTATTCCATTCCATAAAAAAGCTCACTCCAGCAACACAGACCGCATTGTCAATCAGATGTTCTATAATAATTAAAATAATTGCATCGGTAGCCGCCACTATTGTCCTGGAATAACTCTTCACATTGCAAATCTACATTCTTCCACATAATACAGAAAACAAAGAAACGTAACTTTTAGAGTTTAATGGCAACTCAATGTGATGGCATCACTGACAATTAACTCAACAATCGAATATCCTTGGAAAAAACATCAAGAAATAGACCAATAATGGTGAAACTCACTTATGTACCATCGTATACACAAACACATAAGAAAATTGGGAACAGTTGGGTTCAGTCTCATGGAAAGGAATTTGAAGGTTCACATAACATGAGAGAATACTATACTGCCCATGCGTTACATTCTGTCAAAGATCCATGACTCTGATGATACTGCATGGACCAGCGCACTGATAAAGAACGCAGAAGATTAATAAGGCGAAAGAATTTTGCTAGGGACTTACCACGTTCCTCGAACTGATCAAATCCTAAACTACAGAGAAGGTTCGCTGATCCAATCACCTGCAGCAGGGAAGTTACACGACGAGGGAGTTAATGATTCTTCAGTTGAGGCAGCTGTTACCTTATCAAAAAACATCTAAAGCAAGATGCAACAGTTTCGTTCAAGACAATACATTCGGCCTCTAAGTACCGTTAAAACGGCAAACCAATTTGAAACTCACAACTGAAACTATATAGTTTCAGGAAGATCTCACAAAGTTAACTGAAACGTATAGCAATGTTAAATTACTCCTTGTAGACGCAATAAAAAATAGTACTTACATCCTCTGTGGAAAGATCAAACAATGAATTATATCTATGTTAATTGTACTCTAGACAGATATTTTAAAATGCCCCTCAAATCTCAATACAGAAAACAGTAACTGTCAGAAGTTCAGAACAGAACTCGCAATGGACAGCAGCATTCAGAAGGTTGTATCTTTCACTATACTCAGCGAAAATTTGAGAAAATATTCTCCATGGAAATTTCAAACCAAATACTGAAAATACATCCATAGCCCCATGGACAGATTCAGCCTTGAAGTTACTCTGAAACGCCGCGCAAAATAGGAAGTCATGCCTAAAACTGCAGTCTGACGAAAACTGACAGTAACTTCAGATAGGCATTATCTCCTAGAATACCTGACGAAAAATTGCAAATAAATATTCGTTGGAAAGGTCTTGAAAAGATATACAACTTTTATTTTAATGGCCCGGTCATATTCGACACCTAGAACCCTCAAAACGCAATCGATCAGTTACTGCACGCACTGCAAACAGAGTTGTGCAAAACAGACTTGCGAAAACAAACAGCGGGACAGGAAGGATTACTTCACTTCATACTTACAACAGATCACGCCCCTGCCCTCTCTATTTCGCTCTTTCTATCTCTTCCCTGCAGCAAACCTTCTTTCAAGCTGCCTCAAACACCATAGATTTGGATTGGTGTCCTCCTGAATACTCTGGCCCCTGAGGCTTTCTTCTCCTTCTCAGAATCTGAACTTATCAAAATCACGCTAATTAGTGGAAAAGGATGCGGATTGACCTCTCACTAACACAGCCACGTGTGCCAACAAATATTTTAACCACTCACCCGGATCATTCATTGGTACAGAAAAATCACAACATAATTAAGCATATTATGCACCAGTCGAGAGAGCCGAATTAATTGATCAGTGGCACAGCGGGATAGGCGCCCCCCGTGTGGAACCGCCCGACTCTGGAACCAACGACCAGAGCTCCGACGACAGGCGCCCGCCACGGCAGGACGGCGGGCCGAGCAGGGCGCGGCCACCACCGGGATCGCATTAGGCTTAGAGAAGTCGGTCAGGGTGGAGGACGTATCCGTGGAGGCTGCAGGACGCGGCGTCGTCTGTGGTGGAAGGGCAGAAGGAGGCGCGCACGGGCGTGGGAGGGCGCTGGTAGCCCCTGCGCCCCATGGACGGGGCCTGCCCGCTAGACAAGCGGGCCGGCGGCGGCGGCAGGGGAGACGGAGGCCCGCGGGTGTGGGAGCCGGCAACGGCCGCGGCGTCGAGTGTCGCCGACGGTAGAACGCCGCGGGCGTGGGGGGCAGTTGGGGTAGGGGTAGGAGTCCCGACGGGGTAGGCAGTGGCGGCGCGCTGCGGCGGGGCTGGGGTCGTCGGCTCGTGGCAGGGGGTAGCGCCGTAGCGGCACGCTGGAGACGGTGATGCGATTTGGAGTTTTTTTTCTAATCGCTCATCGGGTTGACCTCATCAGGACTGCGGGTTGATTCATACTAACTTCAGGGGCTTTTATGCAAAAGTATTAATGACAAGCATTAGCTGCTTTATTATTATAGGGAAAGATTAAGAGCGAATCCGACGGCCAAAAACGACTAAAAGTGGCGATCCAACGATTAGAAATGCTGATGGCCCGAGAGGGCTGGGAGGATGCTCGGTTATAATGTATTTAAATATAGTTCAATTCAATGTTCTATTGATATAGACCAAAACTGATTTAAAAACTAAATGATATCATTAGCCTACCATCGTCAATGTTTACAGTTCAAGGAGTGTATATCTATTAATGTCGTTAACCTCCTTCATCGTCAAAACATTTATGCCTCGGTGCTTTTATTTCTACACATGAACTCTTCAGTTTGGCGATTCTATCGAGACCGGTACATAGGAGAGTCAAATCAACCAGGTGTTCCTACTTTTAGATTGGTGGGATCATTAGCATTCATTTCAATAAAAAAACTAATAGAAAAGAGAAACCGTCCTCTGAGTGTGTGTGTGTGTGTGTGTGAGAGAGAGAGAGAGAGAGAGAGATCCGCCAACGCTAGCCGTTGTCGGGTCTACCTTCCCTGACCCCGAGATTTGTATGACCACGCCAAATCCGGAGCCACTTACTACGACCACCACCCCATGCTCATCTTCGTCCTTGTTGTTCTCCTTCAAGACCAGCCCAGCCCCGCCTCGTCCCTCTTTTGGTTGATGAGCAGTAGGTGGGCGATCCCACTACCAGTGGATATCGTCGTCCCCTTGTGCCACGGGTGAGGTGTTGTTGCATCATCCAATGGGTGAGGTCCTTCTCCTGCTCCCTGAGCTTCTTCCCCAGATGGACAACCTCCCTCACTTCTCCCCCTCTACGGACGTGGTGGTGATGTGCATTCTTGCCATTCTCCTCTAGAGAATTGACATGGTTCCTCCCTTCTTTCCTTGCTCCGGCCAAGGGGCGAGGTCCCTATATTGGAATTTAGATAATGGATTGGAATCTAAGTTGTGAAATCAACTTGATATTTATTAGTTCAGCTTATGAATCTTCGCTTCGTTAATTGTTGAAAAGATGTATTCAGCTTGTGAATTTTGTGTGAAACATATGTGTTTCCTTAGTTTCTATTACGTTAACATGTGAAATAAAGTCAACTTTCTAATATGTCAAATTTCGTAATATGTCTTAGGAGTTACCGCCGCTTGCAAAATATGCTTTGTGATATGTGTGATTTGTAAAATATGGAGTGTGATAAGTGAAAAGAAGTGAAATTCTCAAAATAATTGTTTCTAAAATTAGTGCACTAACTGAAATTATTGAAACAGTAGTCCCTAAAAAAGAATTTTTTTTGAAACTCATGTGGTATTTATTTTTTCAGATTAGCGAAATTATTGACATGGTTACTGACATTAAAGTATGTGTTTCGTAAATATTTGAAATGTCACTGCAATAAAACATCATTTTTGAAAAAAAAACTACACTGCAATTAAACATCATGTTTCGGACAAATTTTCAAAAAAAAAATAAAAAATTGAAATGTGCTGATTTATTATTTTATCTTTTGGAAATAGCCTGTCAAGTAATTATTTTGATTTTTGAAAAGTATTTCAATTATATTCTCTTTTGCAAAAAATATTTAAAATATATATAATATATTAGGAAATTGCATGTACGATTTTGATACGATGCTTTATCAGCCACATAGATTAGAAAGTGATGTGATTCAGTGATTTGCTTGATGTGTTGTACCAAACTCGGACGTGAAGTATCGTACACATATCATCGCTGAAAATATATTATTTGATGTTTCTAGCCAATACCGAAAATCGTAATGTCAATATGAAAAAGAATACAATACACTGTTTCTAATGTGCTTTGGTACATGACGATCCCTTGGTACCGAGCGGGAGCCACTACCTATGGTCTCTGCTAGAAGGACTTGGCATAAACTCTTCAACTAAACCTGGGCATTGCTTGGGCGGGTTGTATAAAGCCCTACCGTAACAACCCAAACCCGGTTCTAAACAATTAAACTGTACATTTTCTATTAAATAAAATTATTTTGGGCAGTATAGATGTAGTTCAATTAAACTCTGTTTTTTAGGTAATTCAGGCTTCTGGGCCGGGCCATCGAGCCTATATCTGGAGCCCAAGCTCAGCCCGACCGTCCGGCCCGGGTTTGTCCGAGAGAGAACATGTGTTATCATGCATTCCCGTAAAAAAAATGTCATCGGGCTGGTCGTAATAAAAGTATCATAAGCGGTATCATGCATGCCAACTAGACTTTTTGAATGATGTGGCACATAATTAAATGAGAAAAAAGAGGGTGTGGTATCATATCATGATACCGTATCATATTAAATATTATACTACTTTGTGTCATGCATGTCAATTAATAAGGCCACCTAATAAGATACTAACTTATGATACTATGCATTATGATAAGTACGGATGCATGCACATATCTCAGAATATTTTGTTATATAAATGCTTGCACAATAATTTTTGCAGATATGAGAATAACATCGAGTATTACGATGGATGGAAATTTTGTTATAAAGGCCCGTACATTAATTTTACACGTATGGTGTGCTATCTGAGAATATATGTTATAAATGCCTATGTATTGTACCTCTGCTGGTGAAAAATAACCTTAATTTTAATGAATATACTGTATAATATAAGGAGGCACTTTAAGCCGTCAAATAAATAAACAAATCTGTGAATAATAACATCAAGTAATTAAAATAAATGATGGATGTGCAATGCATATATGTATTGTGTGTATAAATAAAATGGAAATGCCCGGCCGCACGCACGTTTTCACAAATCACACAAGCGAATCGCGCGCGATGGAGGTGACGTTCGAGACGACGCAGGGTCGCCGATTCACCGTCGAGATCTGGTACTTGTCCACCGTGCGGAGGATCAAGGAGTACATCCTGAGGCAGGAGGGCATCCCCGTGGAGTCCCAGCGCCTCTTCTTCCAGGGCCAGGAGCTCCAGGACGACCGCGACACCCAGCACTACCCCATCGTGGAGGGATCCCACGTGCTCATCGTCCTGCCGGATGACTCCCCCACCACCGCCGGCGCCGTCGTCCGCGTCGTCGCCTCCGGGCCGGCCCTCGGCCAGGGCCGCCGCATCGTGCTCGAACTGGACGCGTCGTGCACCGTCGCCCGCCTCAAGGAGGTGCTCCAGGAGCGCACGGACGGGGCGGTGCCGGCCACGATGGTGAGCGTGTTCTTGGAGAAGGCGGAGATGGAGGACGACAAGGAGCTGGCGCAGTTCGACCCGCCGGTCGACGGGATGGAGATGGAGGTGCGCGTGGTCGCGCGCCAGCCGCCGCCGCCGCCGGCGTGCAACGACGGGAACGGGGCGGCCAAGGTTAATAACAAGCTGCAGCAGCGGATGTCTGTGGAGGTGAAGTGGGGCGCCAGGGCCGTGACGTTGGAGGTGAGCGACATGGACGCCGTCAAGGAGCTGCGGGCGGAGCTGGGCAGCGGGGCGCCGCACCTCCTCCTGCCGGACGACGGCGCCTACTTCTTCATCTACAAGCAGAATGTCATGGAGGAGGAGCGCACGCTGCGCTGGCACGACGTCAAGGCCGGCGACACCATCGAGATCTTCAACGGCAGGGTCACCGGAGGCGCTTGATTCATCGATCACACACATGCATGTTCCGTCGATCAGGTTTACAGATCTGCATTGACCATTGTTGAGTCGTTATGCTGCATGGTACTCCACTCTATCATTTCTTTCGTGCAAATTGGTGTAATGTTGAGTTACCGATCCTGAAGAAAAAAATGATTACGCCTGAAGATCCTATTTGTTGGGTTAAGATGTTAACAAGAAGACCTATTCCTTTGCTCGGATTAATCCTAACTTTGCGTCTCTGACTTCGGGCGATTATCAACGGAACAATCGGGGAACCCCAACGATCGGTCGCAAGGAAGATACTTCCATTTACAATAAATAATGTGCCCGTGCTTTGATATATATGAGCAGGGGAAAATGGTAAGCTCTCCACCTTTTTTAGGGGGTATGCTCTCCACTTTAGGGGTATGTTCATACGTAATACGATGTGATTTGTGAATGCCACGTGTCATCCATCAGGATGCGTCTCACATATTAACCGTGAGACCTGGTCTCATATAATTTTTTTCCGATCTGGGGTAAGCTGGCGTAGGGATGAAAATGGAGCGGAAACTATCCGCCTTTCTGACAGAAAAACAAAAACTAGAGGAAAAACGGAAATGGAAACGAAACTTTGCAAAAAGGAAACGGAAATAGGATATTTTTTGTGCAAAAACGAAATACAAACTGAACATCGTTTTCCGATGCAACAGGTGTGGAAACCAAGTTTTTTTCTGTTAATACGAAACTTTCCGTATTACGTATGAACATATGGCTATTTTGTAGCCCAATAAACACATAAAGTAATTAGTCCCTACAAATAATGAGCGGAATGGACCATATAGGATATAGCCCAATTTCAACTTTTTTTTTGAGACAATAGCCCAATTTCAACTACATCTAGCACGACAGCCTAATACCTAATCCCTAATCGAGCCCATATGGCCCAACTTCAAACTATGTCGCTGGTATGAGCACTATTGTGATTTGAGCTTGCAATGTTTGATTGTTTGATGCCTTTCAAAAAATTTGCTGTCAAAGTTGAATATTTATGCACAAATGGATATCTTATTATATATCCATGATATATATTAAGATTTTGTAGTCATCTTATCCACTAAACAATTTTGTTGGTTTCATTGTGTTATTTCTACAGTTTGTCTAATTCATATCTAGATGTTTTTTAAGGATGTCACATCTAAGCTCCTACAAGTATATAATGTAGCAATAAGAAATAAAAAAACTAGGATAAAAAAAATAGACCACAAATAGAGTGGACATCAGCTTAGATGTGACATAGTTATGTCACATCTAGATGTGTCCTAGACAGACCCTTATTTCTATGGTTCAAGGGATCTTTTGTTCCGGTAAACACTTGCTTACGTCCCCATGTCTGTGTCGTATTCGGACTTTTCGTTTTCGATAGTAATTGTTTTCAAGTTTTCCGTATTCGTTTTTACTTTTGAAAAATAAATATAAACAAATATGGAAGCACCTAGCTCCATCCATTTTCACTCCATTTTCATCCTTATTCTTGGCACACGTTGCGTCTTCCGAAAAAAGAATTCCTTATTAATATGAGTAGTCTATCGTTTCTATTAAGCCAGACTCGCACACGGCGGCACCTGCAAGCCATCAGAGCCTGATACGCGCTGAACTCGCTCACAAGTCACCAAACCTAGGTACAAAAACACCAAGGTTAGTGTCCACATGTCAGTCCTAATCCAAGGTCGTCGCGGCACAAGGCGCCTGTACTCTACAGCTCCGTCTTAACATCTTGCCCCTTAAAACGGTAACCTTTCCGCGAGAGCAGATCAAGGAAGAAGTTGAGCTTGGAGCTGAAAGAGGATGGCTCCTCCTCTGCTGCCACCCCCGGCTTCTTGCATAGCATATTGTAGTCGTGCTTCAGGTGCGGCTTCACTATCTTTTCCTGCAGGCATAATCGGAGACGCTCATCAGATCACTGCCAGAGGAGATGCAGAATGCATCTTGAACGTCGTATTCGGAAGAACATCAGGCAGTGTTGTATTTACCTTGAACTCCTCGAATGGGCATAAATCCTTGTTGCTGCAGCCCTGCATTTGTTAGTAGCCCACCAAGGGTAAGAACATATAGTCGATTGGGGGACTTCCCAGTATCAAACGTATTGTAGAGAAGAAAACAGAGCACTAATCAGCCAGATGCTTCTAGGCAATGGCAGCCAAAAATATTGTTTAACATAATAAGCCATTTCATTAGTTTTTCAAATAGTTCGTTTGTGGCACATTGGTGTGTATTCTGTGATTTCAGAATATTGCTACATAAGAATATCCAACTGCATTTGTTGGATCAATTCATTAAGTTTTCTAAAGCATTTCAATGCTGTGGTTGGTAGGTTTGAAACTTGAGAGGCCCTAGAGGACCCACAGGACATTACAACACAACATAGCTTGTAACACCATTGAGCAAGGCGACTTAAACCAACAGGTTACAGGATAGAGCACAGAAATTGCAGAAGCATAGTCTTACCGGCATCGAAACTGGGGCTTCATTGTGTAGAACTTGCAAAAAATATGAGCTTTTTTGGTCCTGAGATGTTTTTTTGCCATCATTTTTGCCAGGGCATTGGTATAAAGCCAACATATTGTTGCTAGCAAAAGGTGCTACAAGAGCGCCCTTCCAATTTCTTCTCTGTGGTGGCATCGGAGGTAGATCCAATGGTTCCTCCCGTTGAATCTTCTCAAAATCTTAGTGCAAATAAAAAAAGTTGAGACATGTCAAATGGGCAAATAGTTCCTTGTATATTCTTCACGGAGAAAGATCATGCACAGATGGAGTGCAAAACAGGAACCATACCTGATCCTTCAAGAAAAAGACCAAGTAGACATGTGAAAGGAACAAGAGTTTCTGCATGTGCAAATCGGAGCCTTGCTTTCTCATACGTACCATCAGGGTAGTTTTCTACAATTCCAAGAATTAAATTTCAATCTAGAGTTCTCATCATCATTGTTATTCATAATCTAATCTTCAGTATTGATTACTACACTACACACTGATTCAGAGTATTACATGTTCTTTTCTGTTTACTGTGTAAGTATTGCATGTTCTAGCTAATACACACCTACTCCAGAGTATTACATGATCTTTATGGAGTAGTAAGCTACCACAAGAGACTCATAAAATGATGTGTATCTGGTGCTAAAAGAATTCCAGATCATAGTGGCGTCCACAAAGGGGAAAAAGTAAGAAGGTAGGGTGCAGGTATTTTTCCAGCAAGAAGCATGTTTTTTTCTAAGAACATGGGAGATAGTGTTACCTTCTCTAGCTATGATTGCTTCTTCCATCGACTGGACAACATCCTTGAGCAATGGCAGTCCCATTTTATAGTTTATTGACTCACCATAACCTTTAAGCACAAAACCCTCCAAATCATCTGTCCACTCTAGCAAATGAACCTAAACAAAGAAGTTGGCATTAATAGGACAAATCAGGGCCCATTGTTAATTCTGAGAATTACAGCTGCCTAACGAGTTGATATTAATAGGACAAATCAGGTTCTTTGCATGAAGTATGGCGATCAGGGCCCATTGTTAATTCTGAGAATTACAGCTGCCTAACGAGTTGACATTAATAGGACAAATCAGGGTCTTTGCATGAAGTATGGCGATGATAATACTTTCGTTAAAATTAAAAGGCAGCAACTATTTGACAAAAAAGGCAGCTAGCATGGTGAGTCAATAAACTATATTCAAACTAAGAACAATTAAACTAGACTACTAGAGTTGCATGTCAGAAGCTTGCAATCCTAGCTATGAAAATACTTCTTTATGGTATGATGTGGATTCCTAACAGGATCTGACCAGTGAGGCAACCACAAGTACATAACTGAACTGATAGTGGACCTGCCTTAATAATAGTTTGATCGTCGAACTATGACAAACTTAAGCAACTTCATTAACTGGGATGTATCATTTTCTTAACAGATCAAGGTCACTGAGGTTATGGTTCTTATGAAATAACTAAAAAGGAACCATGTCCATGGAATCAAATTGTATACAGATCATATACTTCCTACAGAAGAGTAATAGGATGTGTGCCGTCTGACTGAATGCTGGCAGGGCATAGACTAGTATGGCATAGAGTTTTAGTAGTGAAATTGCTTAAGAAAAGCTGAAATGTGAAAGCAACCTACCTCATCTTCATTGAAAAGTTGACAAGCTTGATTGGTAATATTCAGCAAAGATGCTTCCTGCAAAAAGAAAAGACAACTGAAAAAATGTCCAAAGTGTGCCACACCATACTCTAGCTCCCAGAGGCAAGTAAATACCTGTTTGCAGAGGAACCAGAGGGAAGAAACATCCTGTGTTGTAAACTTGAGGTGATAACGGCTGACTAAAGCAGATGTGACATGTTCTAGAATTGGTTCCTTTTGCTTGTCAACATCAGGCTCCTTTCTTTTCCTGTAGTCCTGAACATATTATTGTGGTTATACATTTTGGGCAAAAATAGCACATCAATAGCGCCATAACAAGGCCACAGTTGTACAGAGGAAGAAAAGATACAGCGCATAGCATGCCGAACTGCAAGCTACCGCTGATAGATTAATAGAAATGAGAACAAAATTACATATAAAAACTAAGAGGTGTGCCTAGGAAATTGTTTGCAAGAGTGAATGCTAGAACACACCAATGAAGAATGAAGGAACAAAAACTGATGTCCAACATAAAACTACCTAACCAACAGGTGGAAGAACAAGGAATGCAGCAAAGCATGACATACTAAGTGCAAACTCGTATAAGTACATGTGCAGATTGATCATAAATCTTTGTGCTATGCTATGTGATATTGAATACTTAGTTAAAGCAACATGCCAACACGAAAGTACCATTTGCACAAGAACTGACAGTTTTAGTCTTTCTCTTTCAGCTACAAAACGCGAGCAACCAAACCAAAAGGAATAACAATGCCAAGTCGCATAAGCATTTTATATTCTTAAAGTGTGTTCTTTATTTCTCAACGATGTTATTGCTACCACGAATAGTACCTTGTATGTTTTACAGCTATCAAAGAATCGCAGACAAATATCACTTGCACGACTCTCACTCAGAACAGAGAAGGCACGGTTATTTCCTGCTCCAAGCTTTCCTTTCCCAGAAAGTAGCCCCAAACCAAATGCTACTGCACTAGCTGATGCTCGAGGAACCTGCATCTCAAACATACAGCAATAGTTAGCCACACTAAGCGACAGTCAAACTCAATAACATTATAACTCAACTGGAAATCATCAACAGCAACAGCAACAATGTCCAAACTAATATAAGACGTTTTAGATCACTAGTTTACAGAAGTAGTACTTGGTTTGCAACACATTGAGACTCGGTAAACTGAGTTTCTGCCAAATGCTATATATTTATTCCTGTTTCATCTGATAATGACTAACACATGAGACTCGGTAAACCAAGAATCCTAAAATTTGTTGATATGAACGTGTTAAGTATGGCAAGAACCTGTCGAGCTTACCTGGGTTGCTCTTATTGAGTACACGTCTGGATGATATTCCTCATCAAACAGGTCCTGAAACCTCTCCTTCACTCGGTTAGCAAAATTGAACAGCTCTTCCTCACCTTCGCTAACCAGTTCGCCCCCTTTGACCCTACCCTTCCAACGTGACTCCCACCCCTTCATCCATGATGGAATTTTCTTCAGAGAAGCAGTGTCAGATCCTTGTTTTGCCTCATCTACTAAAGTCCCCAACCGCACAGCCAGCCTATCCAACTCCTTGATTCTCTTCTTGGTAGGAGCACGGGTCCCATGTCTTGCCTGGTAAATAAAAGTATCGAATGAATTCAGCCAATTTTATCCTACACAAGTAGTACACAGTGGGGAAATAACAAGCAGACTCCGCAGAATATTGTTCCATTTCAGGTCAGTCATCAACATCTATTAATTCCTGAACTATGGCAATGCTTAAATAACTCAGGAAAACAGACTAACACCATATGGCATATCACCGACACGACTGCTAAGTACTTGGTTTCAATCCCTTCCAAGCAGTACTGGAGACCGAGTTCACACTGGAACTGGGTGGCGAAATGTTGGCACAGAAATGTGTGGAATGCAGGGGAAATGAAACTCACGACGAGATTGAGGTGGATCACGCGGCACTCATCCGAGATAGAGGGCGCGGAGACCACGCTGTTGGACGCCCTGGACACATCGTACCTGCGAAAATCACCACCAAAGGGGGTTAAAGTTAAACCCTACCATCTCCGCAAGCCCCCGTCTCCGTCCCCAACACCACGGCCTGGGCAACCACCTCGCTCGCATCCGAGGCTAGCTCGAACCCCGCTCCACCGCGAATCCACCGGCGAACTAGCCGGGGATCAGGCGGCGCTTGGAGAGACGACAGAGAGGGAGGGGGCTGAGGGGGAGGGGTACCTGGTGACAGTGGAGAGGTGGCGGCGGACGTCGAAGGCCTCGGGCTCGGCGGCCGCCGGCGGCAAGAGGGGGGCGGCCGCGAGGAGCGTGGCGAGGAGGAGGAAGGGGAGAGGCGTGGCCGGAGGAGCCATGGCGAGTCGCGATTTGCTTCTCTGTCTTTCCGATTCGGTGGGAGGAGGGCTGGTCCGAGTTTTTTTGGACGGCGACCGCGCCGAGCCGAGCCGGCCGGCTATGCACGTGGCGGGGTAGGGGGGCGCACGGGACACGTCCCCAAGGCCATCTGAACGGTCGGCGTCGCGCTGGACGGCCGGGATTGCGTGTGGTGGCTTTTAAAATCCGGATGCGTCTCGGCGCGGCGCCACGTTCTGCGTGCTTCCGAATCACGTGTGATCATGGGCTCCTGGTTTTCTTTCCATTTCCTTTCTTTGTTGGTTTGTAGGCTGCCTTTAACAAGGGTGAAAACTTTGCCACACTTTACTAAATAAAAAAGGGATCTTACATCTAAAAAAAGGATCTTAAATATGTGCATGCATTCCCCAAAAGGAAAGGAAATATATTAAACAAAAAGTCTACTCTCCATTGCCTTCTTTTCTATTCTTGGCTATAAATATTGGTGGCATTGAAGAATGATTCCTAAATTTGTATCATTTTATTTGTTCCATATCTCCCAAGAGTATATGAACAGAAGTCTCCCGCTTCCTCCAAAAGCTGACAAAGGTTGCACTTTGTCCAATCTTATTTCTCTAGAAGCAATCGGCGGTCTAGTCACATCGTCCAAAGGGAGAAGAACTATTGTAACTGAATCACGTGTTATTGTGATCCTCTAGTTTTCTTGTTGTTATCATGGGGCATAAATCAACTCTATAAAGTTGCTTTAAAGGCAACAATCAAGGCTAGATTCTTGTCTTCGTACTTTTTGGTGTTCATTCGAACAAATTCATGTGCTAATAAATGCACGTGCCTTACGGAACCTTGTAGTGTCAGTCATTGTACGACGACAATCCTTCAATCACAAAATGAAACACATCTACAAGACCTCATGTGAAACTACGATATCTCTAACTCAATAAAAAAATACTTCAATCATGTCAATTGATACAAGATCTTTTTAGGAATCCAAGGGGAAAAGGTTTAATTTCAGAGAATTAGCGGGGGGCCAACTAAATAAAAAGAGTTTTTTTGTTTGGAGTACACAAAATGCGTACCTTTCCTTTATAAAAGATAGCAAAGGCAATTACAGGAGAGTTCATCCTAGCACAAAGTAGGAAGGGAGTCCAAAACCCAACTCAAAAACTCCATCTAAAAAACTAGCCAACTACACACATAACAAATCAATCCAACCCTCTCCTATTCCTGCCATGGCTAAAGTTCACTACCTAATGGATGAGGACAGCGGGTCTTGGAATGAACAGAAGGTACGTGCCTTCTTTCTGAACGATGTCTCCTTTGAGATTCTTCGGATCCCTATTAATAGGAATTTCGAGGATTTTGTTTGATGGCCTTTCACAAGGTTTGGGAAATATACTATGCGATCAGCCTACAATATGGCTCGGTCTGCACACTTTCTAGAGTCTCATATTAAGAATGGTCAAGGTTTGATCTCCAATATTTCTTCCCAAAAAAAGGGATGGAAGATGTTGTGGTCTATCAAAGCACATGGCAAGATAAAGGTGGTCTTATGGTTTTTTTCAAAGGATTGCTTACCAGCCGGGGATCAACTTAAACGTCGTCAGGTACCCAATTTTGAACTATGTTGTTTTTGTGCTCGATATGAATCTCTTGAGCACCTTTTGCTGCTTTTTCCACATGTTAGGGACGTCTGGATGTCATCAAAGAGGAATATAGCTTCAACCTGCATTGTGGTGTATTTATGTCCCAAAGGCATCGAATTTTTGACTTCTTGGCAAGATCCTCTGATCAGGTGTGTATTGTCCAGGTGGTGACCCTATGGCATGTTTGGGAGGCTCGAAATTTTACCATAAACAACCCTGAGGCTCCCCATCCACGTCAAACTGACGAGAAGATCAAGGCTTATGTCGCCCTTATCTTGCAGCTGAAGGAAATATGCCCTAGAGGAAATAATAAAGTTGTTATTTATATTTCCTTATATCATGATCAATGTTTATTATTCATGCTAGAATTGTATTAACCGGAAACTTAGTACATGTGTGAATATATAGACAAACAGAGTGTTCCTAGTATGCCTCTACTAGACTAGCTCGTTAATCAAAGATGGTTAAGTTTCCTAATCATAGACATGTGTTGTCATTTGATGAACGGGATCACATCATTAAAGAATTATGTGATGGGCAAGACCCATCTGTTAGCTTAGCATAATGATTGTTTAGTTTTACCGCTATTGCTTTCTTCATGACTTATACATGTTCCTCTTATTATGAGATTATGCAACTCCCGAATACCGGAGGAACACCTTGTGTGCAATCAAATGTCACAACGTAACTGGGTGATTATAAAGATGCTCTACAGGTGTCTCTGATGGTGTTGTTGAGTTGGCATAGATCGAGATTAGGATTTGTCACTCCGTGTATCGGAGAGGTATCTCTGGGCCCTCACGGTAATGCACATCACTATGAGCCTTGCAAGCAATGTGACTAATGAGTTAGTTAAGGGATGATGCATTACGGAACGAGTAAAGAGACTTGCCGGTGACGAGATTGAACTAGGTATGATGATACCGATGATCGAATCTCGGGCAAGTAACATACCGATGACAAAGGGAACAACGTATGTTGTTATGTAGTTTGACCAATAAAGATCTTCGAAGAATATGTAGGAGCCAATATAAGCATCCAGGTTCCGCTATTGGTTATTGACAGGAGATGTGTCTCGGTCGTGTCTAGATAGTTCTCGAACCCATAGGGTCCGCACGCTTAACGTTCGATGACGATTTATATTATGAGTTATGTGATTTGATGACCGAAGTTTGTTCGAAGTCCCGGATGAGATCACGGACATGACGAGGAGTCTCGAAATGGTCGAGAGGTAAAGATTGATATATTGGAAGGTTATATTCGAACATCGGAATGGTTCCGAAGTGTTTCGGGTATTTTTCGGAGTACCAGGAGGTTACTTGAACTCCCCGGGGAAGTAGTGGGCCTTAATGGGATTTAGTGGAAAGGAGAGAAGGGCCTCAAGGGCTGGCCCCCCTGGCTGGTCCGAATTGGACTAGGAGGGGTGGTGCCCCTCTCTTTCCTTCTCCCCTCTTCCTCCTTCCCTCCTTCTCCTAGTTGGAATAGGAAAGGGGGGGCCGAATCCTACTTGGACCGGGAGTACAAGTAGGACTCCCCCCTCCCTTGGCGTGCTCCCCCTTGGGCGGGCCTCCTCTTTCCCCCTCCTTTATATACGTGGGAGGGGGGCACCCCAAAGGCACACCAAGTCTTCTCTTAGCCGTGTGCGGTACCCCCCCCCCCTCCACAGTTATACACCTCGGTCATATTGTCGTAGTACTTAGGCGAAGCCCTGCGCCGGTAACTTCATCATCACCGTCAACACGCCGTCATGATGACAGAACTCTCCCTCGTCCTCAACTGGATCAAGAGCTCGAGGGACGTCATCATCCTGAACGTGTGCTAAACATGGAGGTGCCGTACGTTCAGTGCTAGGATCGGTTGGATCACGAAGACGTTCGACTACATCAACCGCGTTACTAAATGCTTCCGCTTTCGGTCTACGAGGGTACGTGGACACACTTTCCCCTCTCGTTGCTATGCATCTCCTAGATAGATCTTGCATGATCGTAGGAAAATTTTGAAATATTGTGTTCCCCTACAGTGGCATCCGAGCCAGGTCTATGCGTAGATGTTATATGCATGAGTAGAACACAAAGGGTTGAGGGCGATAATATGTTGGGGAACGTAGCAATTTCAAAAATTTCCTACGCACACGCAAGATCATGGTGATGCATAGCAACGAGAGGGGAGAGTGTTTTCCACGTACCCTCGTAGACCGAAAGCGGAAGCGTTAGCACAACGCGGTTGATGTAGTCGTACGTCTTCACGATCCGACCGATCAAGTACCGAACGTACGGCACCTCCGAGTTCAGCACACGTTCAGCTCGATGACGTCCCTCGAACTCCGATCCAGCCGAGTGTTGAGGGAGAGTTTCGTCAGCACGACGGCGTGGTGACGATGTTGATGTTCTACTGACGTAGGGCTTCGCCTAAGCACTGCTACAGTATTATCGAGGTGGACTATGGTGGAGGGGGGCACCGCACACGGCTAAGAGACGATCAACTTGATCAACTTGTGTGTCTAGAGGTGCCCCCTGCCCCTGTATATAAAGGAGCAAGGGGGAGGCGTCCGGCCTTGGAGGAGGGTGCGCCAAGGGGGGAGTCCTACTCCCACCGGGAGTAGGACTCCTCCTTTCCTTGTTGGAGTAGGAGTGAAGGAAAGAGGAGGAGAGGGAGAAGGAAAAGGGGGCTGCACCCCTTGTCCAATTCGGACCAGAGGGGGGGCGCATGCCTCCTTCCTTTTGGCCTATCTCCTCTATTCCCGTATGGCCCAATAAGGCCCATATACTCCCCGGCGAATTCCCGTAACTCTCCGGTACAACGAAAAATACCCGAATCACTCGGAACCTTTCCGAAGTCCGAATATAGTCGTCCAATATATCGATCTTTACGTCTCGACCATTTCGAGACTCCTCATCATGTCCCCGATCTCATCCGGGACTCGGAACTCCTTCGGTACATCAAAACATATAAACTCATAATATAATTGTCATTGTAGCGTTAAGCGTGCGGACCCTACGGGTTCGAGAACTATGTAGACATGACCGAGACACGTCTCCGGTCAATAACCAATAGCGGAACCTGGATGCTCATATTGGCTCCTACATATTCTACGAAGATCTTTATCGGTCAAACCGCATACCAACGTACATTGTTCCCTTTGTCATCGGTATGTTACTTGCCCGAGATTCGATCGTCGGTATCTCAATACCTAGTTCAATTTCGTTACCGGCAATTCTCTTTACTCGTTCCGTAACACATCATCTCGCAACTAACTCATTAGTTGCAATGCTTGCAAGGCTTATAGTGATGTGCATTACCGAGTGGGCCCAGAGATACCTCTCCGACAATCGGAGTAACAAATCCTAATCTCGAAATACGCCAACCCAACAAGTACCTTCGGAGACACCTGTAGAGCACCTTTATAATCACCCAGTTACGTTGTGACATTTGGTAGCACACAAAGTGTTCCTCCGGTAAACGGGAGTTGCATAATCTCATAGTCATAGGAACATGTATAAGTCATGAAGAAAGCAATAGCAACAAACTAAACGATCAAGTGCTGTGCTAACGGAATGGGTCAAGTCAATCACATCATTCTCCTAATGATGTGATCCCGTTAATCAAATGACAACTTATGTCTATGATTAGGAAACATAACCATCTTTGATCAACGAGCTAGTCAAGTAGAGACATACTAGTGACACTATGTTTGTCTATGTATTCACACATGTATTATGTTTCCGGTTAATACAATTCTAGCATGAATAATAAACATTTATCATGATATAAGGAAATAAATAATAACTTTATTATTGCCTCTAGGACATATTTCCTTCAGTCTCCCACTTGCACTAGAGTCAATAATCTAATTCACATCGCCATGTGATTTAATACCAATAGTTCACATCACCATGTGATTAACACCCATAGTTCACATCGACATGTGACCAACACCCAAAGGGTTTACTAGAGTCAATAATCTAGTTCACATCGCTATGTGATTAACACCCAAAGAGTACTAAGGTGTGATCATGTTTTGCTTGTGAGAGAAGTTTAGTCAACGGGTCTGCCACATTCAGATCCGTAAGTATTTGTAACGCCCGGAGACCGATGTGCTAGGTGTCGTTCAGTTATTCGCTGTTGTTGTGTTGTCTTTCGCTTGCGTGTTGCATCTTGTCATGTCATCATGTGCATTGCATCATCATGTTTTCAAAACTTGCATCAGTTCCGGTCTCCTCGTTCCGTCCGTTGTCCGTTCTGAGCCCAGACACACTTGCACGCGCCCGCGGCACGTCCGTAATAGTATTTTATAAGTGGCCGGAAAATGTTCATGGAATGGGATGAGAGTTGGCGTGCGGTCTTGTTATAGTGTAGGTAGACCGCCTGTCAAGTTTCATCGCATTTGGAGTCCGTTTGACGCCCCAACGGATAACTATAGCGACATTATAGCCGGTCTAACGTCGGTCGTTTTCGGTCTCCGGAAACAGTCGCCGGGCCTCCCTCTCTTCTCTTCTCTCAGCTCGAGACCGTCTACACAGCCCACTACCTACCGCCAGGCCCTACCTAACCTCTCTCGTCAGCCCGCGGACCTCCTCCCGCGCGCGTCCGAAATCTGTCCCGGACCCGACCCGGGCAGTCGTTACCGTTGTGTCTGGATCATCCCCAAACATCTACAAAATATCACTATTTTCTTATTTGGACTCCCTAGCCTATTCTTTCTGAACCGTTCGATTTCGATTGAATGATCCAAACTCCCATCTTTCCATATATATATACGGATTTGCTATTTTATAGTCGAGTGTTTTTCAATTCATTTTCACTCAAATCTTTGTCCATCCGTTCTCGCGCGGAGATTCGCGCTAGCACATCTGTTTTTCGGGTTGGTTTTCTTTGTCAGGCGCGGTTTTGTTTTTGTCCCAGCCCGTTACTACCGCGCCGGCCCGGCACCGCTTGGTTTTCTTTGTCGGGCGCGGTGTCGTTTCCCCTTTTCATCTGGGAGCAGAGAGCGAGAGGGAGGAACAGGCGCTCATGCAGCGGAGTAGAGGACGCGATTTTGTCTGCTCATGTCGATTCCGAGTTTCCCACCGCTCGAGCTTGATTTCCCCTCCCTTTCTATTCGATCCACGGTTGCCGCGGTTGGTTATTCTCGTCTTTCTCCCTCCCTTTCTCTTCGATCCACGGTTGCCACGGTTGCCGCGGTAGGTAGTGGGCTGTGTAGACGGTCTCGAGCTGAGAGAAGAGAAGAGAGGGAGGCCCGGCGACTATTTCCGGAGACCGAAAACTACCGACGTTAGACCGGCTATAATGTCACTATAGTTATCCGTTGGGGCGTCAAACGGACTCCAAATGCGATGAAACTTGACAGGCGGTCTACCTACACTATAACAAGACCGCACGCCAACTCTCATCCCATTCCGTGAACATTTTCCGGCCACTTATAAAATACTATTACGGATGTGCCGCGGGCGCGTGCAAGTGTGTCTGGGCTCAGAACGAACAACGGACGGAACGAGGAGACCGGAACTGATGCAAGTTTTGAAAACATGATGATGCAATGCACATGATGACATGACAAGATGCAACACGCAAGCGAAAGACAACACAACAACAGCGAATAACTGAACGACACCTAGCACATCGGTCTCCGGGCGTTACAAATACTTACGGATCTGAATGTGGCAGACCCGTTGACTAAACTTCTCTCACAAGCAAAACATGATCACACCTTAGTACTCTTTGGGTGTTAATCACATAGCGATGTGAACTAGATTATTGACTCTAGTAAACCCTTTGGGTGTTGGTCACATGTCGATGTGAACTATGGGTGTTAATCACATGGTGATGTGAACTATTGGTATTAAATCACATGGCGATGTGAATTAGATTATTGACTCTAGTGCAAGTAGGAGACTGAAGGAAATATGTCCTAGAGGCAATAATAAAGTTATTATTTATTTCCTTATATCATGATAAATGTTTATTATTCATGCTAGAATTGTATTAACCGGAAACATAATACATGTGTGAATACATAGAAAAACAGAGTGTCACTAGTATGTCTCTACTTGACTAGCTCGTTGATCAAAGATGGTTATGTTTCCTAACCATAGACATAAGTTGTCATTTGATTAACGGGATCACATCATTAGGAGAATGATGTGATTGACTTGACCCATTCCGTTAGCACAGCACTTGATCGTTTAGTTTGTTGCTATTGCTTTCTTCATGACTTATACATGTTCCTATGACTATGAGATTATGCAACTCCCGTTTACCGGAGGAACACTTTGTGTGCTACCAAACGTCACAACGTAACTGGGTGATTATAAAGGTGCTCTACAGGTGTCTCCAAAGGTACTTGTTGGGTTGGCATGTTTCAAGATTAGGATTTGTCACTCCGATTGTCAGAGGGGTATCTCTGGGCCCACTCGGTAATACACATCACTTAAGCCTTGCAAGCATTGCAACTAATGAGTTAGTTGCGGGATGATGTATTACGGAACGAGTAAAGAGACTTGCTGGTAACGAGATTGAACTAGGTATTGAGATACCGACGATCGAATCTCGGGCAAGTAACATACCGATGACAAAGGGAACAACGTATGTTGTTATGCGGTTTGACCGATAAAGATCTTCGTAGAATATGTAGGAGCCAATATGAGCATCCAGGTTCTGCTATTGGTTATTGACCGGAGACGTGTCTCGGTCATGTCTACATATAGTTCACGAACCCGTAGCGTCCGCACGCTTAAAGTTTGATGACGATTATATTATGAGTTTATGTGTTTTGATGTACCGAAGGTAGTTCGGAGTCACGGATGTGATCATGGACATGACGACGAGTCTCGAAATGGTCGAGACATGAAGATTGATATATTGGATGACTATATTCGGACACTGGAATGGTTCTGGGGGTTATCAGATATATACCGGAGTACTGGGGGGGTTACCGGAACCCCTACGGAGGTTATTGGGCCTCATGGGCCCAATTGGTGGAAGAGGAGAGGCGGCCAAGGGGCAGCCGCGCGCCCCGCCCCTCCCAAGTCCGAATTGGACAAGGAAGGGGGGCAACGCCCCCCCCCCCTTTCCTTTCTTCCTCTTTCTCCTTCCCTCTCCTATCCTACTCCAACATGGAAGGGGGGAGTCCTACTCCCGGTGGGAGTAGGACTCCTCATGGGGCGGGCCAAGGGTGGCCGGCCCCCTCCCCCTCCTCCACTCCTTTATATATGGGGAGGGAGGCACCCCCTAGAGACACAACAATTGATCCCTTGGATCTCTTAGCCGTGTGCGGTGCCCCCCTCCACCATAATCTACCTTGGTCATATCGTAGTGGTGCTTAGGCGAAGCCCTGCATCGGTAGAACATCATCATCGTCGCCACGCCGTCGTGCTGAGGGAACTCTCCCTCAAAGCTCGGCTAGATCCGAGTTCGAGGGACGTCATCGAGTTGAACGTGTGCAGAACTCGGAGGTGCCGTGCGTTCGGTACTTGATCGGTCGGATCATGAAGACGTACGACTACATCAACCACGTTGTTCTAACGCTTCCGCTTTCGGTCTACGAGGGTACGTGGACACACTCTCCCCTCTCGTTGCTATGCATCACCATGATCTTGCATGTGCGTAGGAATTTTTTTGAAATTACTACGTTCCTCAACAGTGGCATCCGAGCCTGGTTTTATGCGTTGATGTTATATGCACGAGTAGAACACAAGTGAGTTGTGGGTGATACAAGTCATACTGCTTACCAGCATGTCATACTTTGGTTCGGCGGTATTGTTGGATGAAGCGGCCCGAACCGACATTATGCGTACGCTTATGCGAGACTGGTTCTACCGATGTGCTTTGCACACAGGTGGCTGGCGAGTGTCAGTTTATCCATGTAGCGACCCGACCCGAATGGATAAAGTCTCTGTGCTTAAGTGTCATCCCTGGATCGGAATGCTGACACACACAGTACTCGAGGATTTATAACAGAGGTAAATCACATGTAAAAGTAACGTAAATACTATTACCTCAATCCAAAATAGCGGAAGTAACAAGGTTGTGGATTCCCATCAACACCAACGGCAAAGTTGAGTGTAGAAATCGTAACCCTAACGTATCACTTACTCGTCGTAAGATATCCTGCAACATGAGACGTTGCAGCCACAAAGGGTCAGTACATTGAATGTACTGGCAAATTCACACCATAGAGAATGATGAACAAAGTCTATCACTACATGCATATTTGGCTGGTGGAAAAGCTCTATGGTTATAGTTTTTGCGAAAAGCCAATTTTTCCCTACTACAAAGGAATATATTTTATTTAACTATCATGGTGGTTGTTGAACATTGAGAATGGTTGACAGCATTCTCAATCCCAATTAAGTAACATCATTAAACCCAACAAAATTAATTTAAAGTAACATGATGAGATCAAC